>NC_137689.1:51913686-52108686 GCF_963989245.1 Nansenia antarctica
GTCGAACGCACAAGCAACAATAGAAAATCATAAATGCAGTTATTTTCTTTGTTAATAAAGATTTACAAATTATGATAACCATTGTATTAGCTTAGTTTAATGTCATTTCAATGTATTATAGACCTTGTCTTTATAACAAGCATAAAAACAAATCGCTAGTATGCTGATGCCTCTAGCTAGCTAGATAATGTTACAACATAGTTTTACGGCTAATTTGTGCATGAGAGTCCCGCATTTTAACATATTTCCATGTCGCATTTACCCCCCTTTGATGGCATATGACGCCCGAAATGTAACTTAAGTCCAACAGCGAAGTTGTTGCACTTGTTACCGTTCCTCTAATATCAGCGCAGACTGGCAGGGTAGGAGCATGGGTTGCTAGCCTACAGAGCACCGCTATTCTGTCATAAAGTGGCCTGATAATGAAGCATTGTTCTTTTTTAAGTGGTGCAGCCACTTCTATAAGTGATGTGTGTGTGTGTGTGTGTGTGTGTGTTTGTGTGTGTGTGTGTGTGTGTGTGTGTGTGTGTGTGTCCGTAGCATGAGATTTAAACCAATCAGGTGTCGCCTATGTGTCACATACCTGGCAATACAATAGTAGCTTGAGAAAAGCAAGCCCAGCTTCAGAGAGCTCTATCTCAAAAAGTATAAATGTCACAGCTTAGATATTCACACTGTACAATCCTGAACCAGATGCACATATGTATATCATGTGTTTTGTGTACCTTAAAAACTGTTGTCGTGGTCACAAGTTAGAAAATGGGTTTGAAATGGAAATTACCAGATGCCTCTAGAGTGAAGTTTTGAACATTCCACCATTTGCGTGAATGGGGGGGTATGGTTTTCAAACAACACTGAATATTTGAAAAACTATAAATGTCACAGCTTAGATATTTACACCCTATGAGTCCTGGGACCCAGGTGAACCTTAATAACTGTAGTCTTCATCATAAGTTAGAAAACAATTTCTAAAATGGGTTTGAAATGGAAATGACCAACTGCGGCTAAACATGTCATGCATCACAATTATAATCTCGCCACATTCCGTGCACCCCCTTGTTGGGTTTGGAATTCCATTGCTATTGTTCAAGTAATAACTGTCATCTTTCCTGTTTGTTATCAGAGTAATAACTCACTTTCCTGTTTCTTATGAAAAAACAATACATGTCCTTTTATCTCTTTCTATCGTTATTTTATATGATTGCTCATAAACCTGCACCGCTTACTTCTACTACTGGATGTGATTTTTATTTGATGATTTGTTTGATCGATTGATAGCATGAAACGTATATGTTGTGAACGAATCGCGAGCGTCCATGCTTTTCTATGATACTACTGATGACGTATCAGGGTTTTGAAGGGTTGTCCCATTTCATAGGGGAAGATTTCAACCACTACCAGTTGTAACTCCGTTCCCAGGGACAAGACGAAAAGCTAGGGGCACTCGAAAACAAGGGGTAGGGGTAAAAATAAGAAATGGGACTGGGCCTTTGAGTGTTTGCTTGAGCCTGCCTGGAGTGCCAGATGGGCAGGATTGGCACTTTTGGGACTATTCCATTGGTTCCATTGCTCCAGTCACACTCAATGAAGCACAGAAAAGTAATTTAAATGATTTCAAATCATATCTGAATCCAGGTCTGTTACCTTGGTCTCTCGCCAAGGTTCAGATACAGCTCTGTGTTGGAGGACACAACAATGGTCTGGGACTTGGTGCTTTTCCGCTTTGTAGCATTGTTACCATTGTTTTCCTATAGCCTACAATTGAGTTAAAGGGATACTTTACTCACAATGGTTTCCCATGTACCTTGGTTGTGTAAATTCAACATATTTTTTTGTCAATTTAGTTCCATTATGTAGATATCTGAATTTCATATTTTAGTGCCTTTTGCTGGAAAAAAAAAAACTGGCTCATGAATTGAGGAGGAGCGTGAAGTGAGGGAACCTTCTGGAACATGATGCTAAAAAGAGCTACAAAGGAGGGTCTCTTTACATCTTATTTGGCAAGGCTGTGGCTGCTGCCGTGTGTGTGTGTGTGGTGTGTTTGTGTGTGTGTGTGTGTGTGTGTGTGTGTGTGTGTGTGTGCGTGCGTGCGTGCGTGCGTGCGTGCGTGCGTGCGTGCGTGCGTGCGTGCGTGCGTGCGTGCGTGCGTGCGTGTGTGTGTGTGTGGTGCGAAAGTGTGTGAAGCTGAAGGAAATAAGCAGTCTGCCATTAGTCTGGACATCTGTTCCAAACTCCCATCGACCTCATTAGAGGATGACATTACTGCACAGTCAAGGGAAGGGACGTATGTAGCACTGATGCACAAATCTATTCATTTATGAGTGACAAATTTAGCTCCAAATACACATTTGCCTCCAGTAGTTTAGTCGATGATATGTCTCAATTATAGACAAATAATTTTGAGAGATCAGCCTCCTCTAGGTGACTCAATCCAATATTGGTTACAATTGCAGGAGCATTATCAACACTTTAAAACACACACACACACACACACACACACACTGAATAGAATTGAATAGCCTACTTGTGGAGTCTGATAACTAATTCTGCATTGCATTTTAAGCTCAATTGTCATAGACCACACAATGGTTTGTATACTGTATAACATCCCTATTGGCACAGAGAACAACCTTGCTAATAACTGTTATAACCCTTATTATTACCTATTATAGGCATGATGTAATTCGACAGAGACGTTATCAAACCCAGACATGTTTCGCAGGTGCGTCAGATGACATAATGTTGTCTACATCCCCCATGTGAGAAGCAACAATAACAACAATGACGACCCCCCCCCCCCCATCTTAAACACAGGTGAGACACAGGAGTCTAGTGGGCTGGAGTGGATATTGTTGAGAGGAATTGTTGCAACCAAGCACAGGTGCTAAACACACACACACAATACATTGACAAGACCCTTCCGTTCCCTTCAGGAAGCAGACTAGAGGACTGAGCCCAGATAGCTTCAGTAGCTCCCTCTCCACTGCCAGCAGTCTGACAACAAAGACTTCTTAGAACAATGTGGGGGGAAGCACTGCAACAGAGAGGGAATGACGAGCTACTAGCTACGGGCAACAGTGAGTCTGGCATCACAATGTAGACTGTTTCCAGTGGTACGGTGTTGTGTATGAACGAGGCATCCAGTGCTAACTGTTTTCCATTGTGGTAATCTGATTGTAGATATTGAGGCATTTTATGATAGACAAGATCAAGTTCATGATGGCCCCCCATTCTATTAAAATGCTGATTAGTTAGCTCATATGTTCTCATTTAATTGATGTAATGCAATGACAATAATGTCTAGTTATGAAAAGCTTGGTCAAACTGAGATGTTATCGTCTTAAACTAATTTTGAAATTATAAAGATGAATGAAGATATTATCGGGCAAATGCGCTGTTGGAATGCAAAGTGAAATTATTTGTCAATGCTGGAATGTTGCACGCGTTGCAGTTCCTTTTATTTCACAAGTAGCCTGCCATATAAGTAGTTGAGGGTATAATACATTCCATAATCATGATCATTCTATTGCGTTTCTATAGCATTGCTTCTGTCAGCACTATCTCACTATCTACAGAAAATTGAATTATAATTTGCTGTGCTTAGCACTATTTGTTAAGCATGCATTTCTATGTCTTTCCATTCTGTTTCTCCATACTGGTTGGGGCTTCCATCATTATGTTCACAATGCACTGTATCATATCATAACAGTTATAGGAAATACATTGTCGAGGGAATTCTCTATGGAATTAAAGGAGAGAGTTGCTTCCCTCTAGAGAATTCCTTTAAACAAAATAAAAAGTTTCAGACATGGGATCTGTTCCGTGACCTGTGTCGTTATTTTTGCCCCTATGAGTAACTGTAGGGCTAGATGTAGGTTTGGCTAGTGACATTATGGCTGATACGGGGTTGAGGTTAGCAGTAAGGCTTCAGGGTCGGGAAAGAGACAGAAACAAAGGCAGTGGTTTTATGCAGTGAGACTTACCCCATTCTTAGGGTATGCTACCCATCCTAAGTCCACGATCACAGAGCGTGAGTCCAGTAA
Organism: Nansenia antarctica; assembly: GCF_963989245.1. NCBI lineage: Eukaryota > Metazoa > Chordata > Actinopteri > Argentiniformes > Microstomatidae > Nansenia > Nansenia antarctica. Next base: position 51,917,730 of record NC_137689.1, read on the forward strand.
GTTCACTGCGAAAACACACAAAGCAAATGGTCATGAGTATTACAGCATGAACAGCTGAAACAAGCTGAACCAAAGCAACATTTCAGTAACATCTCAGCATCGACGAGAGCACATATACTAACAGGAGGTGCACAAAATAGCTACAGTATATGGACACCAAAACCTGTACTAGTACTGAATAAACCACTGAGATAAATGAACAAGCTCACATGAAAAGAAAAAGAAAAAGAACAGAAAACAGAAAAACAGTTTACAGAAGGTGAAGTGATGTTCAAACATATCAAAGGTTAACCTCGCACAATGGGCATAATCAAATGTTCTTACATAATGATCAACAACAATGTTATTTCAATGACACCCTTATGTAACGATGAAGCATCCTCTAACTTTGTCAACAAAATGCCATAGTTCTCTCAGTAGAACGGTCTGTCAGTGTTAAGTGTACTGAACGAGGTCTTGCTTTGTTCCACTTGAATGGCAGACGTAGATGAGCCACACATTGTTCCACTTAGAATAAAATATGTCCTAAGGAAAATATCAAAAGCCTAATTAGGCCAAAAAAGTAGACAACCACAGCACTGAACTAGATCAAGACAAGCAAGGTTATGTCCTTCCTGAAGTGGATACAAGGATCTAAGGAGGCAAGCATACGTCTCAGTATCCAGCAGACCTCGTGTTTTCACACGGTTAAATAAAGTGTACATCCTTTCTGCATAAAATCAAACGAGTTCATGTTTTTTTTTTTTTCACGGACGACTCTTTGTCCAGTCTCACTGCTCTTAACCAACACTAAGTCCCCACAACGTTGTAATCATCTCAAATGAGATGCGTTGTGGCAATTCATTGACAATTAGCTCACTGTTGTACTATTGTGCGGAGGTCAATTATCTCTAAACAAGACAATTTGGTTGAATTCCTGCAGGGCTGGCAGGCTGTTGTTTTAGTGAGGTCGTTGTAGGCCTATGTATCAGCTGGGCCAGATAACATACACACACACACACACACACACACACACACACACACGCCAAAAAGGCACAGTGACGCATACACACACACACACACACACACACACACGCACGCACGCACGCACGTACACACACAGACACACACACACAGACACACACACACAGACACGCACACACACACACACACGCACATGCACACACGCACGCACACACACACACACACACACACACACACACACACGCACACACACACGTACGCACACACACACACACACACACACACACACACACACACACACACACACTCATAAGTCCACAGTCTGGCTGGAGCGAGCCTATCCTCCATTCTCGACACGGACACAGTGGGTCTCTCTCCCTTTGGAATACAACAGTAACATGATCAGCCCGTGATCAATCATATCCACCCTGTTGACTCTTTACAGTAAAATGGGTTATCAACACATAGTTAGGCCTTCCGCTGTAACCATAAGTAACATAATGTGCTGTTTCTAAATAGTACTATAGGTCTTACTAAGTTCAACAATATTCATTCTGCACCAACATTTCTGTCCTTTCAGTATTTGTACAATTCAAAAGTGGTGGATAGAGCTCTCACTTTTAAAGTTTATAGTAACAAATAATTGCAAACTGTTCTCCACCTGAGTTTAGAAAACCAGTCTTTAAAAGAGACATTTCAAAAGAGAAACTACGTTTAAAAAGAGAATGTTCTTTCAGAATAATACTGTAAGATGTAATTGAGATGTACTTATTTCAAAATGTTCATGAGTGGATGTCGGGTAGGGGGGGGTGGGGGGGTCATGCTACCTATCTGATATCCATATACCAAGTCCAAAGGTGAGAGTTCATGACCAGGGTCCGCGGCTCCGCGCACGCCGTAGTCCACCATCCACGACAACCAGAAAGCTGTCGGGCTTCCCTGTCGACTTTTCTAGCATAGGCTATTCCAAATATTGATTTATGAAGTACCAGCCGTAATTTGGTTATAAACATGTAGCCTAGAATTGCATCTCGATGTGTGGTGACGGATGAAAGCATGGTGACAATTACAGAACTTTTATGGCACATCCTCAATTTGTGTAGTCTGATAAATGGCATGCAGAATGACAATATATGTATATATCAATTGAGATTACTCATATTTGACACACTGTCTGTCATGAAGTTGACACACTCGCATTTATCCCGACTTCAACTGACGCTTGGTTAGATCTTGGATAATGCCCGAGACTCGTTTACGCGAATTGAAACGAGTCCCCTTTGCCCATGGACAATTTCAGTTGACCAAATCTGAGTTAAATGTGGCAGACTGATTTATTTTGTTTCGGGCAAAATGTAGAACAATTATAACGCGCTACTGACTGCTATATCGCGCTGCTCGTCTATAGCAAAAAGCTATGGCCAAGCCATTGGCATCTCTGTCTATGGCAGGCATCAGGGATGTTCAAAGGTCCAAACTGTGTGCGTATGTGGCAAGGTAATCCAAATGTTACCAAATGTAATACAAAATACCACCTTACCTTGATTACTGGGAATACAGAGTGCCCTGAGTACTGCAAAGCTAAAAAAGCACGTCCACACTTTCGTGGAAAGCGGTCCACCACAACTCCACGGCGATATCATTTTTCATCAAAATGCTTTTGGGGAAAAAACGAGGGCGAGGGGAATGTACTGGTAATTCACTTCAGTACCGAGAAACTCCCAAAAGTGAATAGCGGAGACATCTGTGTCGTTATTGCCAGCAATTGAGGACAAAAGCGCATTTTACGCGGTCCGTCGGCACAGGACTCGGTGCGATAAGTGGAGCGCGCTGAGTTTGGAGAGGCAGATCTGTCAGAGCGACGCGGGGGCGGAGTGAACCACAGAGAGACTCCAATAAGCACAGACCCTGTCCCCACAAACAGAGACCACGACTCTCCATCAAATCACTATATGATGTATGATGAATGAATGACCTCAAACAAACCATTGCGCACACTATTTTAAAGAGGGACAGGACAACAAATGTGTCTAGAAATATATAACATATTGTGGACTGGAATGCCATTGCATTATTCGTGACCTTCAGACAATACCTGACATTTCTCACGTGGATGATATCACATTGATATCAGATTATTGTTTTGACAAAGTGTCCTCAAGCTATCCCATGGAGACTTCAGATGGTATCGAACTCAAATCGACTGCGTGCCATCATGGAAACCAGAGGTGTCCTATGAATTAGATACTGTTGCTCTATCGTTTTTAATTACCTACAACTGTGTTTTTTTTTTTTTAACTGTGAGAGCCAATCCAAAACCATTTTAGCACCCCCCCCCCCTTTTTAAATCTTTAATCTATTTGGATTTGGAGATATTCCAGTTACGTGCCCTCCTGACACCTACCACACTCCTTTAAAGAAGCGCTCCTTCCACAGCCACTGAACCGGGAATGCACCGCCCAGCAGGACCCGTCACCTCTCATCTTACCCAGAGAGGCTGAGTTTGACAAGCACAGGGGCACACAGCAGTGTTTGTCCCCCTTATGTCAGATGGGTAATAGAGGATCAGCAAAATTAACCATGGGTGTATCCTCCCCCATTGGCTGTTTGCGTGTCTATGCACGAACATCTTTTTTTCTGTCTCTGAAATATGAAGTAAACAACCTGACTCATGTACTGGCATATTCCGTATTGAAATAATATACTGGGTGCTCCTAGGCATTGATAAGACAGTACTTACTGTATATCCAGTGAGATCATGTTTGCTCAATTGCACCGTGGTGAACATCTAATGGCACACTGTCCCTTTAACTTAAAAGTTTGGGAGATAACGGGCCGGTTGATTGGCTTGGCTCACTGCCCACTCTATATACAGGTTAATTACAGATCGCTTGCTTATCCTGGTTTGTCCCGGGTCAGACCTGATCGTAATGGACCAGGACAGTGAGATGCTCGATAAGCACTTTGTTTGCTGCAAGAAGCTATAAACTTTAGTGAGAGCTGGCATCCAGTGCAGCCCTGTCAATATGGTCCCAGCACACACGATGAGAGAGAGCTGTCACCATAGAACAAAGACTTGACAGTCTCTCCCACTGTGGAACTATACTATAGCACTACAAACCAAAGCAGGACATTATTTCATATCGGTTCCTTCTCGAAAACTGCTTTTGACTAACCTTGTGGGATTATGTCAATCCACAATGCATGTGATATTGTAGCTATTTTTTCTGTCATTGCTTCCAGGTAAAAGGAGACAATTGTTCAGAATCAGAACATTACAGTTGTGGAGTATTCCACATTCAGGACCAACTCTGGTAGTCCTTTCCCAGCCACCAATGGCTATAGCTAAAGCTTACATATCTACCACTGATTGGATTGTTCTGACCCCCTAGGGTTTGACCTCTTAATGATGAGGTAGTGGAAAGAAGGGGGGTTATTACATGTGTTATGTAACTACCAAACTGCAAATCCTTCCCTAAATGCTACAAACATCATTATGAGCTTAAAATAGGATGCAAATCACTGGTTCAAGTTTGTGCTTGTATAGCTAGAATTGTGGGTCAAATCTTGCCATTTTTAAAAGAGTTGGCCATTTTAAAAAGTTAAACACTTGGCCTCGGGGGCAAGCGTATCCCTACTGTGTGCAGTACCCCTACTGTGTAAGCCCTTTATCCAGCCCAGGGGACATAGAAAGGCATTTCATCTGAAAGGAAGTTAGTTTATAAATTAGTTAGCTAGTCAATCTGTCGGGTCAGTCATTCAGTCAATAACAGAGCATTTTTTTGTATTATGACAGAATAAAGTGACCTTCACCCTAATCTAAAAAACCATAATATTTTGCTGCACAATAATGGCAATGATGCACATGATAACACTGACCTTCCCTCTCCTCATTTCCATTGAACTCATTATCGTACCAGCAGCAAAAACAAATCTTTGAAATGAATTAGCCCATTTCACAGCTCGGCAACACACACAGACTACAAGTGCTATGTTTACCCATTCAGGTTGGTGGATATAAAAAGCTGCAAATGGGTTTTGATTAACTTTTATTATTAATATAACAAGTCTGAACTGATGGGCCTTCCTGTGTTTGTGCTGATAAAGGTCTGTTCTGGTCATCAGCGGCCCAGCTGTCCTCCCAATCACAAATCTGCTTATGGGGCCAGAGAGAGGAGGGGCTGGGAGAGGGAGGAGGAGGAAGGGGGGATCCATAGAGAACAGTCTCTCTTCCTGGGGGGGCCGGCCAGGGCTGTGGCCTGAGCCGAGGTAGTAAGTACAGTAGCCAACTTTGAGTAATACCCTTGCGTTTGTGACTTAATCCTGTGTCACACACAGGGGAGCCACTTAATCTGAATGTTACATCTGCAATGGGGAAATGCCACAGCCCCTTTTTTTGTGTGTGAATGTGATAACGGATAGTGTGGGTATTCACGGGGGGATTGCAAATAGATCACATTGACAGTTGCATTACACGTAGAGAAGATTGTGGGGGGGGGGGTATTATAGAGCACACGGGCATGTGGGGAATGGGGATTTAGGGGGGTTGGTGTGGTGTGGGGATAGGGTCCTCGGGCCCTGGAGATTGGGGAGAAATTGACATGGGGGTGGGGTTGGTTTAACAGCTGAAACTCCTGCTCTCCTGGTGGTTGGTCTATCCAGCCCAGGTCAGAGTGGAGTACCAGATAGTGTGTGTGTGTGTGTGTGTGTGTGTGTGTGTGTGTGTGTGTGTGTGTGTGTGTGTGTGTGTGTGTGTGTGTTATGTTTGTGTTTGTATTTGCGTGCATGCATATGTGGAGCTTACAGACCACCTCCTGTTAGTATATACTTTTTACTGTTCTGAGAAAAACCATTCAAGTCGTGATTATTCATTACAGACCTATGGAGGAACTCTTTAAATGTATCCTCTATGTACACCTCAATTAAACCACTTTCCAAATGACCCATTCGCTACAGTGAACAACATCAAATCCACGTTTAAATGTGACAGGGTGTGGTGAAAAAGTCCTCAAGTAGGGCATTTTCAAACGTTCAAATCTGACAATAGTTGAAGAAGGTATATGCTTGTTTGAGGGTTGGTACCCCTTAAACCAATGCCAGCAGGAGAGTGAGACTTTAGTGTGAATCAGTACATACATCTAAAATGGTGTGTTTGTGTGAACTTATTTCAAAGCCATCAAAATGAATATTGTTTCATATTAATTGTGACAGGATCGGGTTAGAAAGTCCTCAAGTAGGTCAATGTCGTTTTTCAGTTTTTCACAGATTAGGAAAGTGCAGATTGTAAGCTTTCAAATGATGTGTCATACTGAACATAGTTGAAGAAGATTATGCTTATTGAATGTTGGTACCCCTCAAACCAAATAGAGGAGAAATGTGCTCAAAACACACACAAAACAGCTGCTAGTAGCTAGCAAGCTAGTAAGGAACATCGCTATGAACTTCTAACTGCATGTTTAGCACATCACAATTTGCTGATAGAACATCAACATGCTAAAAACACATAACTACACACAATTAGATGATCACACAGTCCATGCTTTTGCACACATCCTAAAACGTACGTTTGTTTACAAGCCATTTATCACTTACCCAGTAGCCTACAGCAGACTATAGCCTATAGTGAATCCAATTCACAAATTATAAGTATTTAGTGATCCTAAAACTGTTGTTTGTCATATATCGAGTGTGCTCTTCAACACTTAAACTTTTGTAATATGCAAAAAAAAAAATGCTAAACATTTATTTTATTTTTTTCACCAGACCGTGTCACAAATGCACAGCCCTTAGTCCTTTTAGATGGCATTATCCATTGGTACAGATGGGATGGAGTTCAGTACTCCCAGGTGAACGTTGGCACAGAGCGTGTGCCTCCTGCAGCTGCCGCTCTATTGCCCGCTGAATATATTTCCTGGATGGCGCCAGTCAACCCAACAGCTGGGTGATCTGCGGAAGGCAAACAGACACCTTCGGTAATAAAGTAATGGTAAACCTACTGTATTTGCATAATGCACAGAGGGCCGTTAGTGAGCAGACATGCCCTTATCTATAGGAGATCAGTGCAAATATTATTAGTGGAATGGAATGTGAGAGGAGTAAAACACATTGCACATGGGGCATTTGCTTGATCGTTTACATTTTGTTGGGGGTCCTGTGTGCAGACATCGCTGACAGTGCTTTTTTCGTGTTTATGATAGGACTGATAAGTGTCTTATCTGATGGTGGCATGACCATCATCGATGAGGGCATTGAATATAGTCAATGCAACACTGACGTGAACAGATTTTGTTGGTATCTCCAACGGACTTAGAGCTCTATTCGATGATAAACGGCTGGCTAGTGTCCCGAGTATTAACAGAACAGTACATACCATAGCTAAAAACCACGAAAATAAACAGTTCAACAGTTCAAATAACAAGACAGTGTTACCATTTTTAATGCTAATTCTGTGTTCCACTCATCTACATACTGGAATATGAAATATCACATTACATAATACCAGAGCGTGGAACCAATAGACTAAAACTGAATTAAAAAACGTGTTGATGTTTTGAGAATACTTTTACCCTGACACTGGCTCCGAAACCAGGAGAGTGGGAGGCAAATTAAAACTTCAAAGGACTAAAGGAAAAAGAGGGGGGGGGGGGGGGGGGGGAAAGAAAAACAAATCCATGGTTCAATATCCTCCAAAGTCTGCCACATCTATTTAAGAGTTTGGCGTGACAGCTTTGTTAGGTGTTTATCCCGATGAGACAGCTCATCACCGGGGGCATTCAGGAGTGGCACAGAATTGCAGACTGCTCAGTGGATCACAGACAATGTTACCCTGTCCCACACAATGCAAGGATTCATTTGCATAATCCCTCTAGTCCTGGGGGGGAGAGAGAGAGAGAGAGAGTGAGAGAGAAAGAGAGAGTGAGAGAGAGAGTGAGAGAGAGAGAGCGAGAGAGAGAGAGAGAGAGAGAGAGAGAGAGGGAGGGAGGGATAGACAGAATGGGGGACAGAAAGAGAGAGAGGATGAGAGAGAGAGAGAAAACTCCCATGCACTAAGCTAGTGGGTCATCGTGGTTCATGACAGCTTTATTAAATGGAGAGAGCTCCAATTTGCTGCACACTCACCAGATTTTGCCATTGGGCTTTGCCAGAACACATGCAGGAAGTGTGATGTCAGTTGACCCCAATGCAAACAAAAGGGACCGGAGTCAGCCTCAGCCCCACAACACCCTCCCTAAATCCACCCCTGTCCCCCTTGTCCCCTAGAGGCAATTTGGCAAAGCCCAGGATCACACTGGATAGGATACAAGTGTACTATTTCAGACTGCACAGACAAACACATGGGGGACACGTGAACTGCTACTGTAACTGTATGCTGTCTGTCTTGTTCCCCTACTACAGACAGCTTATCATTTGATTATATGATATCATATTGTCATTATTCAATACCATGAATAAATCTAAAAAAAGAAAGAAAAGGAAAGCCATCCCTCGACCATCAGCCAGAGACAGATCTGTTTCCTTAAATTACCACTCTAACTTGATTAATCTTCACTACTTGAGACCATCTCAGAGATGATCATCTCCCACAGAGGTTTAATCAGAGAACATTTGACCCCCAGAAATAGTTGAGTTGCCTTGTGATTATTTTCTTCTTCTTAATGACATGAGCTCCTTCACACCCACGGAGGCAGCATACCAATGAATATTTACATCTACAGGTATCACACAAACAGCATAAAGTATGACTTATTATACGCATCTATGACGTCTTCATGCTATATCATAATATGGTATGCCTGTCTATTAGACTTGGAAAATAACTGAAAATATCTCAGCATCATTATGAGATGATATATTGTAAGACATTATAATTACATTTACATTGACATTTAAGTCATTTAGCAGATGCTTTTATCCAAAGTGACTTACAATAAGTACATTTTGTCAAAGTAAGTTAATCATCGTAAGTGGAAGCTTTGATAAGAACAAGTGCCATCGGCAATCACAGTGCTAGAGAAAAGAAGAAACGTTTTTTTTAATAATGCAGTCATACATGCTTATAACAAGTATTATAATGTGCTATGAAAGCATTATACTTATTATTATAAGTGTATGAAGTAGTCTTGTTTCACAGGTGCCTGCTATCCTTATATTGGCATTCTGAGGTGGAGACCCCCAATGGAAGAAGCCCCATGCTATTGTTTTTCATTTACAGTTTTTTTTTTTTTTTTTTACAGTTTTTACAGAAGCTAGCTAGTAAGATCTAATTAACAAGGGAGATAACAGTCAGATTGAAATCATTCGTTTTCTAAAGTTTTTTTTTATAGGATGTGCATGCTTGTCATATCTGATTGCTACTATGACCAACGGTCATTGGAAGAGTTTAATTCCAAAATATAATAATCATAATTAGAAGCTGTAATCATCAATTTAGATTATTGAGATTTTTTTATTATTATAGTAAACATAAGAGTTTTGGAATGAAACTCAAAATAGTTGATTCTTTTTTCCTCTTCATGAGCAACTATTTAACATTCACTGAGGTAACATAGCAATACTAATTCAGATCAAATACTCACTCTTCCACTTCCCATAATTCCTCACAGCCTCGCTGTTGGATGAGAGTACAAGGTCAGAGAGATGCTGCCGCTGGTGTTGCTGGCACTGCTGTTACACTGGTTCATTTGGCTATGTTGACACCCAATGATTGACTATCACTGCTGACATACCTGTCGGGGCATGCCCCAGTAACTTTTAGAGCGTGACCTAGCGTGCTAATAAGCCTGAGAACTATTCTACGTTTGAGTAGTGAAGACAGTTGGTAAGGTGACTATGGCTGTGGTGAGAATATCTGATGTCAGCTCTGAATAGGCGTTTACCTATCCATTACCCCTGGCGGCGTTGATTTGAAAGGGGTGTATTCACTTTTTGGAGTTTCAGTTGGTGTGGAAGTGATGATAATTGAAGGTTTGGTTGCGTAGTGACCTTGGTTCAGATGCTGTCATTTTTTTCTCTCTGACATTTTAACCCTTAAAAGGATTAAACTTTGTCAACATAAGCTCACGAGCATGGGCATGGGAAGCTGTGCCCCAAATTGGTCAATGAGGTAATTAATAGATATTATTTCGGACTATTTTGGCTCAAGAGCATCCCCAGATGCAAATCCTTCATAATGTTACTTGAACAGGGAGCATGGGTATGTGTGATTTTGAAACAGTGCGGGTGTTATCATACAAACCAGAAACACAAAGATGCAATATGATATCATCTGCAGATCATTTAAAACATGTGATAATCAAACATTTGTCAGATAACACATATACATGTATGCCTACATTGCATAGCAAATGAATGCAAATGTCAAGCAAATTCATATTTACTGTAAATCAAACATGTCTGACAAATAGGCTATATTATCACTCTAATACTGCACCCATTTCCTCCTTTGACGAAGCCATTACAACCGACTGATTTATTATGATCGTGACAGAACTATGTGATTATCTAATCATATAACATGTACACGGCCATCAGACAGTCTGAGTGCCTGCCAATTTGGAGACGATTGTTATCTTCCTTTAATACTCTGGCAATAAAAGTAACTTGATAACGACAAAGTAATGCTTTTGTCTTCTCTTCTCAAGAGCGATCATTTTCAGCTATAAGTGCACCTCTCTATCATACGACGCTACACACTCTGGCCACATGGACAATATCAAATTAAGACCCTTGCTTTGCAAGCAGACACTGTTGCAATTTTACAAATTAGTGTAAAGGGCACTGTATAGAGTCATGTTGAAATGTCAAACAAGATCGAAATGTCAACAGATGGTTTCATAAAGTCTATCTTCTGTGTTCAATAGTTACAGCACAATGAGGTAGGCTAAGGCTAGGATTCCAGTGCTAGCTATAGCTTATCACTAAACCATAGTGACTGTATTTCTGCACCAATACATAGCTAATGCTAATATATCTGTGTGATACAGAATTATGCTACAGTACGTTTGAGCTCTTAGAACACCAGAGGAGAGTTCGGTCCCAGAGTATCAGTTCATGACAGATTTATTAAGTTGATGAGTTTTACTGTGCACACACACACACACACGCACACACACACACACACACACACACACACACACACACACACACACACACACACACACACACACTAGAATTACCATTAGGCTTTATGGGTGGACACTAACTGAATTTCATGAAGGGTAGGGGCCAGAGGACATCAAGTCAACACAGGCCCTGGTTCTCAGAATAGCCTAGAATAGACCCATCTCCCTCTGTTGGAGTCCTCAGAGGAAATATAGGGAATTTTGTTTATTCCCTGTATGCAAACAGATTTATCTTCCATGTTTTCCACCTGTGAAACATGCCTCTTCTTTCCAGCAGGCCAGTTTGTTTCTTCTGGCACCTCCTCCGGGCAGAGGCCTCCAGGGAGAAGAGCACTCTGCTGTTGTTGTGTAACCCCTCTGCAGAGAGAGGGAGAAGGAGGGAGGGAGGGAGGGAAGGAGAGAAAAAAACTAGTGAGAGAGGGAGTCAGAGAGCGGGAGGGAGTGAAAAAGGAAGAACAGGAATGAGAGAGAGCGGAAGGAAGGGGAGAAGGGAGAGAGAGAGGGAGAGAGATAGAGAGAAGGAGAGACAGCAGTAACACATACAAGATAGAAGAGCAACTGAGGGAAGGTGAGAACGAAGGAGGGTGTGAGAAAGAGAAAGATGGGGGAGGACACAGATTGAGACGAGAGAGAAAGAGAGGATATTTAAGGTCAGAGAGTCTCAAGGAGACTTGCCTGTTGTGTGTTGATATCTGAGAGAGGTTGCATTAGTTCACTCAATGAATACCATACAGTTCGCTCATCAAACAGTGGCATGTCAAAAACTGGGCCTGAAACAGATCAATTCCGCCCAGCTCATTGACTTTCCATTCGGATAGCCTAGCTAGTTCACTCATCATACAGTGTAGTACAGTACAGTGCAAAATGTCAGTGTGTTTGGACTTGATAAAGAGACTGTAATTATGGACTGGATTCATATCCATCATGCCCAGTACTGCCAACTCCATTAGCGATCACCTTGTTCAATTATTTCCATGCTCAGGGCTCTCTGACTTGCCTATCTTGCGCGGTTTGTATTTGATCATACACCACATCGGGCATTGTTGTATGTCATTGTCAAGTCCAGGCATGCAATTATTTTCCCCACTGTTCCCCAGGGACTGCTGTCCGCCAAATGCACACAAAGACAGGAACTATCTGAGCATGTGTGGCCTGGATCTACAGGGAAACAAGACACATGCACACGCACACACACACACACACACACACACACACACAGACATGCACACGCACACACACACAGACTTGCACACACACACACACACACACACACACACACACACACACACACACGCACACACACAGGTGCATGTACATACGCACACACACATGCATGTGCACACACGTACACACACGTACACACACACACACACACACACACGTACACACACACACACACACACGCACACACACACACACACACACACACACACACACACACACACACAAACAGACTCGGTCCTGTCAGAGAGGCATTGTAATTCACACCTCATAGCTGGGAGGTCATGACTTTATGCTGCGCCGCAAACAGCACCACACACCTCCAGCACATCACAGTGAATGTCCTGGACATGTCACATAGAAACTGAAACAAACCATTTCATGTGGAATTCTCCCTTTAAGTCCCCCTCCATTAAATCAAGATTAGAGACACATGGTCGACGTTATTGTTTTCATCCCTGCCATGTTCATCTCAATTCGGGTTTTTAATTGGGGTCTGAAGGTGTCCACTCCTCTGTAGAGACAGATGGCTTAGTGGAGCACTCTTGAAAGGATAACACCCCTACCTTTACTCCACAGACTCTCTATACCTCTCTCCTCATAAAGAGGAAGACAACATCTCCCCTCCCTCTACACACAGGGCAGGCAGCACCCCCCCACACCCCCTCCTCCCCTCCTCTTCATCATTGAGCATCTCAGCCTCCGTCTCCGGGCTCCTCTCTCTCTCTCTCTCTCTCTCTCTCTCTCTCTCACTTCCTCCCAGAGCAGTCTTTCCCCATTCTATCTCCCCACAGTGCAGTGCAAACGCAGTCTCTCTCCCTCCTCTCTCACAGAGCAGCACACTCCCCCTCTTCCTCCTCCTAAGAAAACGTCACCGTCTCTCCCTTGCCTTCTCCTGATCAAGCAAGACAGTCTCATCCTTCCCTTCCCCATTTCCCCTCGTCCCCTCCGAGTGACACATTCTCCCCCCTAGAGCAGCAGTCTCCCTCTGTCTCCATCCTCCACCCCCCCCCCCTCTCCAACCATAACCTCTTTCTTCTCCCCCTTTTAAAGCAACACAGTCTACCGTTCCTCATAGATCAGGACAGCCTTCCCCTGGCCTCCAAACATACCCTCTCTGTGTATGACCGCGAGCTTAGCTTACAGGCAACACACACTATCCTCCACCCTGAAGCTGTTGAAACGCAGAGAGAGAGAGAGAGACAGAGAGAGAGAGAGAGACAGAGAGAGAGAGAGAGAGAGAGAGAGAGAGAGAGAGAGAGAGAGAGAGAGAGAGAGAGCGAAGCATTCTGCTCAACAACATCCTTACCAGAGTGGTGGTGGGGGAATGCTCAACATCCCCCCACCAAAGAGAAGCAGCAGAAATAATTTCAAATACTTTGAGCATTTGCTTGAGCCTGCCTGGTCTGGATTGCCAAATGGACAGGTTTTTTTTCCCGTTGCACTCTTGGGACTATCCCGTTGGTTCCATCCTGCCAGACAACCTCAATCAAGCACAGCTTAGTATTTGAAATGAACCTCAATCTGGTAGCAGACTACCACGTCTCCCTACGGCCCACAGGCACGTCTTCATTCCCACCAGTGACAGTCGAAAAGTCCTCTCCCTGCCAACAGGAAGACACCCAGCACCAAGGCACAGTCGTGCTGCCAAATACACCCATTGTTTAAACAGTGAGTCCTATCCCTGCTGTATGAGTTAATTTAGCTGTCTGTCAGACTACTCGGCTGCAGCCTCCAGCCTCTCTCTCGCTTGCTCTCTCTCTCTCTCTCTCTCTCTCTCTCTCTCTCTCTCTCTCTCTCTCTCTCTCTCTCTCTCTCTCTCTCTCTCTCTCTCTCTCTCTCTCTCTCTCTCTCTCTCTGTCTCTCACGAACCCCACTCCCCCGCCCCCACCCCCCTCAGTAGCGCCTGGGTACTGGCGTGTTGCATTCAGCGCTAGCTCGCAGCAACGCTCTATCTATATGTGTCCTACTTTTCACAGACCGTCATGAATTATGAGCAGCGGGGCTCATAAAAGAATCATGGCGGCCTATGAATAATGGATCCGAGTGAGAAATATAAGTGTAGGTTACAAAGTGTGTTTACCCACAGAACTTAATCGCGCTGGTTTATTAATTTGCGATCATTTAAACGTGGATCTTTGAAGGACTGTGATCTTTCAATCCAGCATGCCGCTCCTAATGAGGATCCCCATGCTAAGGAAATGAGATGAGGCCAATTGCTTCGTTTAGTATGCGTCCATGTCTATTGCAACAATTGTGATCGTTTTCAAATTGGTTGATGTACGTAGTAGGCTAGTACATGGTGATTCTCGTCATGGTTTGCAGTAATCTGAACAATGTTTTAATTATGAATGTTGCCACAGTGTACATTTACAGCACAGCTATTCCAAGATAATTACAGATCTAAAGAATGGAAATTCACAAGATTCCCGCTTTGATAATGAGCTTAGAGAACCGGGAGCAGTTCACAGTTGATTTGTATCTATGGTAGAAACATCTCTATGCAGTGCACTTGAGGCCAAAGTAATGAAACACAAAGAACTGAAGCTATGCCATGATGAATCGATATTTCACTGACCACCTCAGCAGGGTTGGTAAATAACAATTCAAGGATTGCAGAATAGGACATGTATTTTCTAGCATTAGAAGTAACTAAAACATTTTTTTATTTTATTTTTAAAATTAAAATAACTTACTGAATTGACTGAATTGAAATCTAATTGGCTTCAACCCTGCACCTCAGGCATATTGGGAAATACACATTTCCTCACTCAACTCTCTCTCTCTCTCTCTCTCTCTCTCTCTCTCTCTCTCTCTCTCTCTCTCTCTCTCTCTTTCTCTGTATATATAGGAACTGGTCTTTGTTACTCTTGTATGATAACAAAAACAAAGCAATAACTAACACGCATGTACTATGTGTAATATCATGTTAATACAAGTTCATTACTGGTGTTATTACAGTGTAACTACAAAGGTATAGGGGGTTAAGTGTTACCCACAACTTTTGAAACAGGCTGTGTGTCCAATCCACAACCTCCTCTGAGGATCCTCCACCTCTCTCTACCTGTCAGAAATAACCCTAATCCAACGCCTTCATTAAATGATAAAGACTGCCCTTAATGAAGACTTTCATGTCTGCTAATAAAAAACTTAACGTCCCATTCAAATGACCACAGAGAAGTTGCTACAACTATTGACTGTTGGAAGCTGTGACTAAGATATTGCTTAATGTACATGTGTTGTGTTTGTTTATAAGGAAAACAAATGCAACAGTAAAAACACATTTTGCAAGATGTCTGTGTATGATTGTGGTAATTTCAGCATACAATTTAAACCCTAATAGCCTGGATGTAATGTGATAAGAAACTTATAATTGTATTTCCACTTTCATTGGCAATAGTAATTAGGAAAGTTTAACGAATTGTGACTGTACCAGGGCTTTAGACTATACATGTAGTTATAATATTCATACATACATACGATCACATTGCTATGATACTTTACATGTCTTCACTCATTTTAATAGTGTGACATTTTAGAGCACACATTTACCCACAAATCCTAAGCTTCCTTTTCAACACAAAGTAAAACAAAATTAAGTTTTTGAAAGGTCTTGAATCACAAATACCAAGTAATCCCTTGCACGACATTATAAGGCATCATATTCACCGTGGATAAGTGTGCAGATATAAAATGGATCCTATTTTGTTTTGTTGTTAAAAGGATTCCCCTTGAAACCTGCTATTGTTGCTTTATTTTATAAGTTGACCCCTCAAACGACCGGTAGAGTATACTGTAGATAACCTTGTTAACTCACACCTCCAGTGTTCTACACACCCTATAAACCCTTGGAAATCTGCAGTATTAATACTCCACATAACTATAAGTCCCTCAAAATGCTCCCACGTTGTAACTTTGTGATACTGATATCCGGCTATTGTCACTTGTTACAAACTTTCCAAGGTGGAATGTCTCTAGCAGCAAGGTAGTCCATACATACTTCCCCAGGAGTTCACAAGTCACTGCTTTAATTCCTATCGCTGGCAAATCTGATGATGTGCAGATGATAATGTGTAGGCTTGCAAAGTGTCCACTCCCAAATTAAGACTTTGCAAGCCCACAAGTGTCTTCTGGAATACATTTTTGAGTTTTCCCTTTGCCATTGTTAATGATCCATGTAGCGTAATAATACATTTAGATGAAACTATATTATTGACGATTGAAAGACCACAAACAGTGCATTATTTAACGTTATCACATTAATAAAAGGTCTCTTTAAATTGTTGTTGTTCCCTGTCAACTTCAGACGCCTAAATTCCTCTCCTTCTATCGGTTTGTCATGAAACAAAACCACACATTTTTCCATATATGATTTCATAGAGTGTGACTTTTTTTTCAAACACAAACAAATAGCTGTCACATTACATTTGGGGCCAGTAGAAATAGGGATTTTGTAATGTAGGAAATATTGTTCAATCAACTGCATGAGCAATGTGCTCATTGCTTGAATTTTGTGGCTTTTTGTGTGCACTGTGCAGATAAAAATACATTGTTATAAATAATAGTCTCTGCAACATTTGTTATAGAGATTTCATGTACTGTCAAAGATTCCCATGAAAGGTTGATGTCATGTCAGGGTAAAAGGATCACAGAACAAACAAAACAAAATGTTTGCCACAGAGAATGACATTAAAATACTTATTTAAACTGGGGTTATATCCAGCAACTCTGACTGGCACATGGTGCATTCCAGCCATGCAATAGCTATCATTGTTTTCTTAAGTATAGGCTAAATTATAACACACACATATGTGATACGGTCTGGTGAAATTATATATATATTTTTCATAGTACGAAAGTTTTTTTTTCTTCATAGTACGAAGTGTTGAAGAGCCCACTCAATATAACAAACAGCAGTTTTAAGATCACTAAATACACAATTTGTGAATTGGATTCACTGTATCGTCTGCTGTCTTGCTTCGTAAGCTACTGGGTTGGTGATACATGGCTTGTAAAGAAATTTACGTTTTAGGACGTGTTCAAAAGCAAGGACTGTGTGATGATCTAATTATGTGTAGTTATGTGTTTTTAGCATGTTGATATTGTATCAGCATGTTGTGATGTGCTAAGGTAGATGTTCATAGTGATGTTCTTTCTTAGCTGCTAGCTAGCTACCAACGCCATGGTAGCAAACGTGGGTGTTTTGTTTCAGAGCGATTTTCTCCGGTATTTGGTTTGAGGTGTACCAACATTCATATAAGCATATCTTCTTCAACTATTTTCAGGATTCAGTATGTCATGCTATTTCAATGTATGACACATCATTTGAAAGCTTACAATCTGCACTTTCATAATCTGTATGACCAGATCATTTCATGAACTGAAATGACCTTGCCCTACTTGGGGACATTTTCACCAGACCCTGTCACATGCAGTGGTGTAGTCTAGTTTTTTCTAGTGGGTATACTGTGATTTTGCCCTCCCAGTCAGAGCGACACCTGTCCCGTAGCGACATCCCATAAGCACCACCACAGCCACACTCACTTATGCATACAGTATGCATCTACACCGGTGTTTGCTGCCTTGGGGGGGGGGGGGTGGTGGCATGGACTGTACTTGTACATCAAGCTGCCTCACGCTACAGAAACAGGAGATAGGCTCCTGCCCCCTAAGGGCCGTTAGGCTCGAGAACCATCGGTTCTCAAGGCTACTTACTTATGTGGTCTTGACTACATGTCCACTTTCTCACCTGGTTCTTGCTCTCTCTCTCTCTGGTGTGCCGACACCATCCTGCTCTCTCTCCTTCTCTCCCTGTCTATCCTCCTCTCTCCCTCTTTTGCTGTCAACCAAAAGGAAAATATAACAACCAAAGTATTTATAATTTAATAAGAGGTATACATTGAATTCATATCAAATCATAACATCATTCTAATTGAATATTGGGTTGCTGTGGGCAATGCAGTCAGATACTGTCTTTACTTACTCTCTCACCTGTAAGAAAATCATATGTCCAAAAAACAGACATTTTCAATGAGTGAGGGTTTGTTCCAATGCTTCAATCCACTGTCCATGTACTGTAAATATACCATTATGGTATTACCATAAAGCCCAATTCTAGCAGAATAAGAAAGATTGTATATCTACTTTAAGTAAAATAATAAAGTGCCTCCAGTTAGCTCTTGAGCTGGCAAGTGTGCAGCAGACTAGCTCATCTCATCACCTCTGAGCAAGGAGGACCCCAATTGAAATAAGCCAGTGGCTTTCTTGGGTTTTTATCCTGTTAGTTGACCTTGTATGTAATATGTACTTTCATGTACCTACTTCTGCAAATCTTCTAATAAAGTTTTCAATCAATCAATCAATCAAGCACGCTAGCTAGCTTGCTAGTTCTTTGACACTATTATTCACACCATGAAACTATAATCAGACACTTTCTAATCACAATAATAACGACTAATTTGAACCAACTTTCTCTGTCAGAACACAGTAATTATATTTGCTAACGTTTCAACTTGCTTACTTTCTTCTGCAGAGCTTTCACCCTGCAAAAACTCTCTCGCGTCGCACGCGCACACAAAACAAAAACAAACCATTCTCCCGCGGCACGAAGCTGTGTGTGGAGGTCTGGCCCGCCCGCGAATTTGCGAAACCTAGGATGGTAAGGGGAGGCAGGGCAATACCGCTACCTGATTGGTTGGCGAAGCACTCCCTCATTGCCCCCTCATTGGCTGGCGAGACTCCCCCTACCATCCTAGGTTTCGCAAATTCGCGGCCCGCCCACCCCAAGGCTCTGTAGGATTCTGAACGACTGGTTATGCGATAACAAACATGTCAGAAAGTTCGAAGTAAGTGCTTCGTAACTGAGACGGGGTGAATTTTATGAATGAAAGTGAAAGTTCTGTCACAAAACGCTGTTACGTATCCTCGCGCATTTTTTAGTGGGTGACACGCAAATCCTTGGCCGTTCCTAGTGGGTATACGCAAATCCTTGGCCTTTCCTAGTGGGTATACGGCGTAGTCCTGCGTATCACGTAGACTACACCACTGGACATGTATATACCCCCAGCTTATTCTCATTAATATTATTCTTCACACTTGTTGACAATGGGATGAGCACCCCATTGACAACAATGAATTTTCTTCGCCTGTGCTCTTGTAATACAGAGTTCCACTTGATCAGAGGCATACACTACACTTGACGCAAGGTCTCTCTTTGAGGTTGAATATTTCACAATGAATATGCAGCAGTACTTAATTCAAGTACCAACATTAGGGGCCTATTTCTTTATGGTTCCTTAAAGTGATTATTTTGGTTTAAATATGCACACTTATTGTATTGTAAGGGGAGGGGAATTTAGGTTGTTTGTTGTTAGAGTAGCATCTAGGGTTGCAAAGGGTCGGAAACCTTCTGGTAAATATCCCGAATTTTGCCATGGGAAGTTAAGCCCGGGAATTTTGTGAATTTTGCTTACATTAATCAAAAAGCGTATCTCATAATATTGAACCTTTTTGGAGGACACACATGAGTTCTAGGTAGTTCTATACAATTCTAGGTCCTGTGGCATATTTTGGTTAAACCATCCCCAATTCAATGGAATTGCAATGCACTCCATCATATAAAGCTGATTCTCAAGATCTTGCATGTTAATGAGATGCTATTGAGCCCATACGACTACACTGTCTGAGCCAAGGACTACATGCTTTCTGGTCAATGAGGGTTAATGTTAGGATGGATCATTGAGGATCATTCAATATTCCCTCTCTTTTGTTGTTCAGTGACATCATCATGTGAAGTTCAATTGGGTTAGTTGCATAGACTTAGTGGTTAGAATTTCTGGTTTAAAACCCTGACAATTCAACAGCCGAAAAAGCCATTATAGTATTGTATTGAATAACAATATACAATGATAAACCCTCTTTACTGTTCTATTTGAAAGATCACTGCACACAATGTGACAAGAAACACTTCTCCCTTCCCGGGCTTATCTCGCAAAATGCACGTCACCTCTTTTATTATTATGATTATTTCTTAAAATATATGTTTAGGTGGAGGGCAGAAACCAATATCTTTCATGAAAAGGACCAATGTTTATTGTCATAATTATTGCTGTCAGTGTAAAACAGCTGTATAAAAGCAATAACACTCTTGAGGGTGATATTGCTTAATTCTGACATTGTCTTCGATGTAAGCAAAATTGGAGACTGAACCTCTCTGAGAATGGACATTTGGGAAAATGTGATATCTGTTTTATGACATATGAATGGTATACATTTATTTTATTATATTGTGCTTGCTCCCCCTACATTTGTATCATACAATGTAGTTATTATGAATTTGGATTTGCTGTGGTAAATTACTTAAGTATTATTTCTAAACCAACTTTTGAATATCATTCAATATTACTCTGAAACTCTAGCGACCTCTGATCAGTAGGTCTCAGTAGACCTGTCTCTCGTCAGTCCCAACTGCTCCAGGGGAGGCAGCTACATGTGCCTGCCAGGATATACTGTAAGTCCAATGTGTATGGTGTGTTTAAAACAGAACATAAAATGTTAATAATTGTGACACGGTCTGGTAAAAAGGGCTGCATGTCGGTAATTCTCACGTTGCGGAAAAAAAAGCTTATTTAATGAAAAAAAAACACAATTTTAGATGTACTATGTACTGATTCCCCCTAAAGTCTCAATCTACAGCTGGCATTGGGAAAGGAGTGGATAAAGTGTTTTATGATTGGAATCTGTCTGAGCCTAGACCGAGATCCACACTGACTTACATGTTTACGATCAATACAAGGGATTAGACGTGTCCAAAGGTCACTGTGTAAGTTATGATAAAGATAATGTGAGACATTTCCCATAGATTCCTATAGGGAAAAAAAAACGTTCCCTTTACCAAGATGAGGGTTTTTAGTTGATCTTATCTTGGAGCAACATATTCTCAAAATAATAATTTTACTGGGCTACGAGGCCGTTTTAGAGATAACAGAAAATGAGCTTGTGGATAAATGTCATATGAACCGTTGATCTGATGTAGCTGTCTGTTGTTACATGATATTGTAGAAATGTTGTTGTCTACCACACACTGAGTTTTTCATATCCTGTACAAATGGACCAATACAGTCACATTTACAATTGTATTTTGAACAACAGTGTTAAGTGTTGAAATATACAGTTAAACATAACCTTTATACTCAAATAAAAGGCGAAAGGTCAAAATATGCTTTGTTTTACAGTATCATCAAACATCCAAGGAAATGGTCACATTTCACACTAAGGGTTGTGTCTAGTAATTTTATTTAATTTAATCAACCTGCTATGAAATAGTATTTAAGTAGCTGAGTTGTAACATTGCATGGTAATAAAGTGTAATAGTTACTACACAAGTATGATCAACTTAAAGTAATGTAGGCCTATTACCAGGTGAAGTCATATCTCCTATACCCTGTTTTCTGATCCGATTGACTTGCGAGGGGATCAATAGCAGATCATATGGGAGAACATCTTTACAAGCGTGAGGCGCTTTGACCTCAAGTTTGTTTTCATCGCTTGCTGCACCAACAAACTTAACGCTGCTGCACCAACAGTCCTCCCCTCGACCCCCCCCTCAGTAGAAGTGACAGGCAAGTCTTCGGGCGGCTGCTGTGGGGTATAAAAGGACAATCGCACCCGATTAAAAAAACATGCCGTACAGTCGAATCAGATTCAGTGTTAATTCACTGGGGACGCGGCGTAATGTTTAATTTCGTCGATGATGGAAGCACTTTAGCCCGAGGTAACTCTGGTGGAGGCCATGTTTGCGTGCAAACCTTCACTTAGCGCAGCCCAGCTGATGTTCACACAAGTGTAAACTTACAGGGGGAGGCATGAGTCGCTTGAGCTGTTCCATCGCTCAGGCCTGGGCTGCCACTGCAGAGAAACTAATGTTTTATTGAAGGACACTCCTCTGAGGGGATCTAAAAATTCACTCGACGCCTTCGGAAACCTGTCTGTTTGGGCTGTGGAGAATGGCTCCCAATCACGGAAAGATAAAAACATCAAAATAAGCTAATAGAGATCCGCCTTTGTGTCGTCCCCCACCTCAGAGGACACAGGGGTGCTGTGTGAAGAGCACTTGCTGCACACAGGCATGCATGCGCACACACACACACACACACTATGCAAACACACACACACACACACACACACCACAAACACACAAACACACACACACGCACACGCACACGCACACACACACACAAACACACTTTCAGTACACACAGTGTGTGCGGCAGCACAGGCCTTAACTGAAGCGCACATAACTGTAGCTGGCTATGGCAGCAGGCTCCTAGTCGGCTGGGGAATTCACTCAGTGGACCCAGGATGCACAGGCACGCAAAGAGAGTCTCTAAGAGCCTCCTTCTTTCGTCGCCATCTTGTAACTCCTCCTTTCTCCTGCTCCATAATGCTTCAACAGCAGGGATCCTGCATGTTGCAGAATCTATGCCCTGTTTGAATATCATGTAAATACATCCCTCCTTTCCTTTGTCGCTTTGTCGAAGTAATGTCTGATCTAACACACATTCACCAAGCATATCATGACGAATCTGTGTCTTTCTTATCTTCTCTCTACCACCATACTGAGGAAAGCCTCCTGACGAGGGTAGAGATTGGAGGATGGGCTCGCTGTAATACATGGAACGGAATATATCAAAACAATAAAACAATACCATTCCTTATTCCGTTCCGTGCATTACAATGAGTCTGCCTTGCAATCTCTCTATCCACCAGCCTCCACAGCTGTACCATCTCTCCTCTACCAGCCTCCTGCCAGCTCTCTGAAGCTCTGTAAGCCTCATGGAGAATGGAGTTCGAGGGCAGATTTCCTCCTAAAATAG
Organism: Nansenia antarctica; assembly: GCF_963989245.1. Classification (NCBI taxonomy): domain Eukaryota; kingdom Metazoa; phylum Chordata; class Actinopteri; order Argentiniformes; family Microstomatidae; genus Nansenia; species Nansenia antarctica. Next base: position 51,940,909 of record NC_137689.1, read on the forward strand.
CATGATATAATGAAACCCTTAATAGCATTATGGTTCACAGTACTTACATACCTGTAGACTAGCATGTACCCCCCCCCCCCACACACACACACAAACACACACACACACACATACACTGTCTTCCAAAATGAGTGCAGAGACTGAAATAGGGATGACTTAATAAATTAAATTAGATCAATTCAGTGCAGCGTTGATGTTTACTGTATCACCCCCCCCCCCCACCTCTCATTATAATCCCCCCCCATCTGCCTCCCTCAGCACTATATAGGAAGAAGAGCTGTTGTCAGCTGGAAACATCGGTTAAAATACAGTATTTTCTGGACGAACTCATCAATAACAGGATGATTATGCACAGGCAACATGTTGAACTAACAGAGAGACAAAGGAGTCGTGATAGAGATCACTTCACTTTCCATTAGCTCAATAAGTTGTGGGGTGGGGTAGGGGGGGATTCACATTAAAAAAACTAATGGCATAGGCTCATTTTCTGGCACTTCTCATTCAGTGTTATTACACTTTGCAGTGAGAAAATGTAGGATAATATAATCTGAGCAGCTGAATCTTTCACACCATTATATTTGCGCATTCAGAGCAAGAGACACATAAGCAAGTTAACATACCGGATATTTGGATATTAGGGCAACATGGATATTTTTCAAATCTACCAGGGAAATTGTCGTTTATGATAACCTATCACTCAGTTTAAACCACCCTTGCTATTGTCCAAACCAATAAGATAGGTGTGTTCTCCTTGTCTGATTATCATTTCTTAGATGGTTATGTATTTGACCTTGAGACGATGTCTTTTGGGTTAGGGTGTGTTTAGTTGAGTGTCTAGATTCAAATGTTGTGGAATTGTGACATATTGGTGCAATTGCATTGTGACCAATGCAACTGATCCTACATAAATACCCAACTTATAGAATGTAGGGTCCAAAAATGTGCCCTTTGGAAAGAGCTGTATGGTCCTTTGTGCTCTCAGATTCTCGCTACATACAATCATGTGAGAGAGTTCCATTCTCCAAACACTGGCCAGCTACCAGCCTATTATATATGCTGTCATAACAGTTGACCAATGGATCTTCATTAATGGTCTCTCCACCACCAGAGATAAACAGGGCAGCTGGTAAAGCCAGCCATAAAAGTTGTGGGCCAATGAGAATGGCTGATGCAGAGGCAGATATGCACCAGATATGCAGCCAAACCCCAACAGTCATTACTCTCAATAGTGCCCTCATCTCCCCACGCCCAGTGCACTGTGACCCTCACTCTGCCTGTACAAGCGCATTAATCAGAGATGCTGTGGTTGAATGTGTGTGTGTGTGTGTGTGTGTGTGTGTGTGTGTGTGCGTGCGTGTGTGTGTGTGTGCGTGCGTCTGTGTGTGTGTGTGCACACACGTGCATGCGTGTGTGTGTGTGTGCATGTGTATGTGTGTATGAGAGATTGTTCTCCTGACGGATGGGACGGATGACACAAATGGATGAGCCGTGAAGCGTGGGCCTTGGGTGAAGGAAGGACTTGACACCTCGTTATTCAGAGCAGGGAGGCTGACGGGGGGTGTAGGGATGCCAGCCGACTGTTTTGCATCTCACCCCACCGTGGTTGTTTCAGTGGCGACCTCCCACATGATTGCTAAACTGTGGCCTGTGGTTTACATTATTGTAATCTATCTAAGTCTTGTATACATTGGCTTTTTAAAACAGATTAGCATACAGTTACTGCTGTACATCCGTATGTACAGCAAAGAATTGCGGCTATTGTTTTATCTGGCTGAGACCGGAGATCATGCTTGAAGGGCATTAAGATGTTTGAGGCAGTTTTGGAGAGGAACTGTTTGTCAGCTGTCACATGTGCGGCAGAGTCAGTCTAGGTGAAACGAAGGACAGAGATGACAGAGTTGACATGATTTGTGCGAGTGAATGCATGCAGCGTGAATGTTTTCAATAAAACAAGACTTCAATAAAACAAGACGCAATTAACCTCCTTTGCTAACACGAAATGTGAAATAAATACCCCGTCCCTCACAGCTGGCGAGACTGTGGAAACTCGAAATTTCACACATAAATAGGCCTCCTCGGTGCAATTTAAGTTCACACTCCAGCAATGCATCCCTCTACGCTTAGCACAAAAACTGACACGTAAAGATTTCAGCGACGACAGAAAATGGCGGCAAAAGTTTAATGAATCCGCAAGCATCACCCACTATTCAATTCTTATTGTATTACTGAGGCAGAGAGATGGTTCGTATTTCAACACGGCTCTATGAATCCTGCCAACATGGCACTGCTGTCTTGCATCTGCCAGATGTAATTGGCAGATGTTATCTCTGTGCTCATTTTGAGTGGGGGTCAGAGCGTGTATCATAGACAGGAAACTGTCAAAGTCTATTAGCCATCGAGGGCTCTCTGTCTCGCCACGAGGTTCGTCAAACCTTTAGTCTCAGTGTGGGCTAAGGGTGACAGGGGACTAGGCGAAAGGGAAAACACAACATTAATCGCACTGAAGCTGCAATTTGTTAGTGCAATCTCAATGCATAGGCTGGGACACTTGCATTTAGTAAGTGATTCCTAGATGATACATTTGATGGGTCTGTAGCTCTGTGTTTTCAAAGCAATCAGACTGAGGGAATGAACAGTGTCCTGGATGAGTAGTCAGCACCTGCAGCTAAAGCACTGATAGATAGCAAATGTGAGACACGGTCCAGGGCTTTGGAAAGCCCCAACATTTTCATTCACCAATTATCTGGGCAGGTCAGTCAAAGGGCACTACGCTCCCTACACTTACTACCTGAGGCTTTCGATAAAGAGCCAGGGACTTTCAGAGCACTTTGAAGCTGGGTTTAAGTATCTTACTACTTATGTCATGTACCTGACCATCCATAAGCCAAGAGACAGACAGCTCTGGCTGATTTGAGATTCCCGAAAAATGACTTTCAGAATGGTGATTTTCCACCCGCTTGAAGCCACTGGTGTTTTTCCTCAGCCTACTACTGAGGTACCATGTTGCCCTGTTAGCCTATCAATGCCACATGGGCATCAATTATTGACCAGTATTGACTTTGCATCACTTCCTGATCCTGTGACATCACTTGACCTTTTTTTAGAAGCCACTTAGGCAGTCTTAACACGAAGGGGAGAGAGGGGGGATCAGATTCACACCACCGCAACCAAGCTGTAAGTGCACACTTCAGATGCGGGGTAAGGGGAGGGGAATCAATTATTAATTTACCACTGTTCGATTAGTCTAATCAATTAAGGCTTATGTTTACAGAATTGGAGAGAAGAAGCAAGGCAGTGGCCCCCATTCGGTAGTTGTCATCCTGGCAGTGGAGCAGCTCAGTTAAAAGTCCCCCAGAGAGTCATTGAGGAATATGAATGAGTAATGAAAGTAGCCCTGCTTTTAATTAAAGGCTGAATATTCACACTGGCAGGGCTGGAGACTGACAGAGATGGGAGACTTTGACTTTGAGACTGAACTGACTTTATTGGCCCCACTGAGGTTTTCACTGATTAAACGTGACTAACCAGAACTCTGCTGCTGCTGCTACTGCTGCTGCTGCTTCGTCATTTGCCTGGATGGCTGAGTAGATCAAGGCTCAAAGGAGCATTTGAACTTTACACCCCTAGAATTTTATGAGTAGCTCAGTTAATGATTAAGTTACTGATACCGTGTGAAATGTATGATATTTCATATCTTGGCGAGCGCATTGTCTTGAGTGCATAACTATAGTACTTTGTGTTCCTCTTCTTCCATGTCTGATTTCCATGGCAACCCATAATGTACAATTCTCTTGACAGTTTAAAAAGACCATATTCCAAAATCAACATAAGCTCATGAACATAATATGTACATAAATACATATTATGTAAATCAAGGTTTGCAATGACTCGTATCAAATGTTGAAATGGTATTTTTAATACCACCCCACATTTACTTAAACTTCAACTCACAAGTTGTGCATTACAGTTAGTTTCCTGAAACTATAGCTCAATTTCTCAACACAAAACCAAATAGAGTTCACCATTTTTGTCAAAACTCTTCTCAAAACTGATTCTTTCCACCAAAACTATAGCTATCATGCATATGCTCTTACAGAGCATAAATTAAACACTGGTGTGCTAAATGTAACACTACTATCAAAATAGTGTTTATATACTGTATAATGTTTTGGCAAAACCAACAGTACCGGTAATTGCAAAAAAGAAAGAAACACTTAACACCTAACACTACAGTAAGAAAATGTTTAGACTGTCTTTCTGGGGATATAATGATGAAATCAGTGCACAAATACAAAAAGGTAACACAGTAAATATTTATTTGTTACTGTAATACAGTAAAAATGTTCAGCTGTCGGAACTGACTGCAAAAAAATCAATAAACTGTAGGCCCACAACGAATACAAATAAAAATATAAAATACTGTGAAACAGATCTACTTGTAAATCAGTCCTCATCCCGCCTCCTATCCTGATCAGGCCACAGGAGCTCATCGACATCGCCTCCGATGTTCTCCCTGGCCAAGTAACAGGGTGAAAAGCACCTGGTACGCGTGTCTGTGTAGATGTCAGACACCTCCTCCATTGCCTGAAAAGTGTATATATACAGTACAGTATACAGTATAGACTACATATATTTCATGAATGTAAGACAAAACAACATCATACTATACATTTCTCTAAGCGCTGTATCCATAGAAACCATAAAGTTACATTACTGTAATTACTGTAGAGAGCATAGAAGACTACTGGAGTGGTTACTTACCTATTCTCATCTCTAAATGCCTGGATAACTGAGGCTACCGGAGGATAACTGAGGCTACCGGAGGATAACTGAGGCTACCGGAGGATAACTGAGGCTACCGCGAAGTGGCTCAAATTCGTCTGGACTCGCTGCTTCAGCTTCAGTCATTGTTAGGCCATGATTGAGTATATGGTCAATCAAAGTTGTGCGGATCTCCTTAGACATATTGACTCACTTTCCTCCTCCTCCTCCTCCTCCTCCTCCTCCTCCTCTTGTGCTCACTTGTCCTCTTCCTCTCTGTTCTCCATGTTGCTCCATTTTTCCCCCCAACACAGTAGACGTGCCTGAGGCTTCTTTTATGCTCTGACACATAATCGAAGTGTTTTGCCAATTCAGTTTGAACAGGTGAGAAGTGAGTGAGACCAATTGGTAATTAGGGTGTGGCATTTTGAAGGCCAGTTTTTCCCAGGTGAACAAAGTGGGCTAAATGATGCAATTTGTGCTTAAGAGTTTTGCAAAAATGTAATTTAGAATTGCTTAGAGTTTAGCAGTCTGGAGTCTTGTTGTCTCTTTCAATCAGTATTTGTTACTATTGATGAAAGGAATTATATAGTATAAATGATATATGTATCATGTAGATATTATAGAGGGACATTCTTCTAGACGTAGCTTGATACATGACTTCTGATGGAGTACTGCATGACTGCAAACTGTATGTTACTGCTCTCTTCAGCACAAGCAGAAAGGCAATTAATCTCTACATCCAATATGTACTCACCAATGACATTTGAAAAGAGTATCTGAACAAATGTGTGCTATCAATAACCTTCACTTAATCTTGTTTTATGTCTTTTAGAATGGTGATATACTGATGTAAGTTTGTGTTGTATCAGCAGATTCACTCATTTATAAATCCATACAGCACTCAAATCATGCATTCTCGCGCAAACAATAATTTGAATAATGAGTTATCCAAACACACAAGGGAGACAACGGCTTGATTCATGAAAACAAACAGTCGTATTTTCACTTGTCATGCCTCATAATATATTATGTACACCATTTAGTAAAATACATTACTTGGCACATCCTAACGGGTTGCGGATGTGCCGGGTGTTGAGGATGAAATATACTTCATTCAGTAAGTTTCTTTCTGATTTGTATATTTTTTCAGATATTTATCATTCTTTATTCAGAAGTGTCTGGATGATATTCATCATGTTCAGCTGCTGCTGTGCATTTCTGAGGAGGTCGTCCTGAATGTAATCTATATTTGACCAACCTACTTGTTTTGTGTGTTGTATCTTTAGGGATTACCAAAGAACTTTGAAAAATGAAATCTGTGTGTCCGGCACATACTGTACAGTAGTAGCTTCTCTTCTCCCATAGTTCACAAAAAATATATGGAGGAATGACATAAACAAAAAACTGAGATTGGGGATATATTCATGTTTCAAGGGCTATATTTCCCCCCAATAACAGATGATAGATGGGTTGGTATCAGAAATATGACTCCCAGAGGGGTAGGCCTCTTTTCCCACTCCAGCCCAGCATTTCCCTTCATAGTCCTCCAAGACACATCAGTGCACCAGCTTTGTCTGCTACACACAAAATCATCTGTCCAGCCATCTGGGATTTTCCCCCTCTTTCCTCTTTTGTTTTCCCCCCCCTCTCTTCTCCTCTCTTCTCTCTCTCTCTCTCTCTCTCTCTCTCTCTCTCTCTCTCTCTCTCTCTCTCTCTCTCTCTTGCTGAGTGATGGTGAAGGTGCTCGAACCACACGGTGGAGGCTGTATCTGTTTAAAGACAAGATAGCCATGATTAGTATTCTAAACAGCTCGCCTACAAACAGACCAGTCACTTTGATCCATGACTTTGGGACAAAGGTAAAACGTGCCGGGGAGAATATTGGATGATCTAGCCGTGTAGAGAATGATCAGGTATGCTAATGTGAGTCTGTGTGTAGGGGGAAGCCTCAAAGGTCAGCTCAACAGTGATGCAACATGTACAGGTAATCAATCAGATGATCAAAGTGGGCTGGGTCGTATCACTAGGAAAATCATCAATTATCAATTAATTAGTATATGAATGTTGTAAAAGAACAGAATATATATTTAATATCATTCACAGCATACATATTTTGTTAGGTCCATGATTCCGTGTAATTACACACTGTTAGAAGGCTGGTTCAGCTGTTTGTAGATATTGAAAAGCTTGCTTCTAAAAAAAAGGGCACAAATAAGCTATAAGTTGAAGCTGATAGTTTCTAATTGAGGAGAGCATACATTGACTCAAATATAACCAAATATAACCAATTTGTCTCTTGAATGGTCACATAGTAGTCATATACAGAACAGTTCACCATATCATCCATTGATATATGAGACTATTTAAGTTATTTGCTATCAGTCAACGTCAAGTCCAGGAATTGCATGGCTGGCAGGCAAACAGACAGATAGACAGACAGACAGACAGACAGACAGACAGAGAGGCTCACACACTGCCCACACACAGACTGACATATGTAATCAGATAGACAGACAGACAGACAGAGAGGCTGACACACTGCCCACCACACACTGACATACATGTAATCAGATAGACAGACAGACAGACAGACAGACAGACAGTGTGTGGAGGTGCCAGTGTTTTATTTTCCGTCCACACCCCTCCAGATTAACACGCTGATTCACCGGTCAGTGTCGCGACAACGCCACAGCGATCTGACTGCTGTTTCCAAGGCGACAGACGGGTGTGACGGAGGTCAGGCTGTGGCATTGTGTGGAAGTTGCAAGGGGTTAATGATGACTGATGATGTCACGTGGCTCAGATAAAGCCTCGGCGTGTCTTGCGGCCGTTGTCACTCTCACGGGCAATTACTCTGGCCATTCTAATGAGGGGGCTCATCCTCCCATCAGACACCAATAATTCCTTCTCTCATGGGGCGTGTCGTAAATCACCAGCAGGATCCAGTCATATTTCAGAGCTCAGTGACTCCAGTCTGTGCGTGCAAATGAGGAGATAGCAAGCAGCTCCCATGCTGGATCATTACCGTGGGCCTGTTTGCTTTTGCGTGACCGCGTCTTCACCTCGATGACAGGAACGGCCCGCATTACCCCGCAAAACACACACACATACACACACACACACACACACAGACACAGACAGAGATAGAGACAGCGACAGCGACAGCGACACAGAGACAGGGACAGGGACAGGGACAGGGACAGGGACAGGGACAGGGACAGGGACAGGGACAGGGACAGGGACAGGGACAGGGACAGGGACAGGGACAGGGACAGGGACAGGGACAGGGACAGGGACAGGGACAGGGACAGGGACAGGGACAGGGACAGGGACACAGACACAGACACAGACACACACACACACACACACACACACACACACACATACACAAAGGCACACTCTCAACACACTCATCCATACCACCTCTCATCATAGGATACACACGTCGTCTGCTATTTCCTGTCATTTGCTGGGTGGGTTCATATCATCTCTGTCAGGATGTTTTATTGCTTTTATCCTCCTTGCATTCTGAATGGCCTGTTTAATTAGAGCGCTACCTATAGGACCATGGTACTCATAATGTCCTCAATGGTGATAGCACTTCACTGACCGTGACTGAGTGTAAATAATACAACACCAGTAGTGAAATAAGCCTTAGGCACCTGAGGGAAATATGGGATTTAAAGCCCTATTCTGGAATTTATGTTACCAGCCAACAGCCTCACCACAATGTTTGGTAAGCTGGGGGTGGGGATGTGGATCTTTAACCACCCCCTAAAACCATGATGTTTCATATAATTGATATTAATGATAAAACATCGTATTTGTGGCACATTTTTCATGACTCTCTTAAATGAATTAGCAAATAAAAACAACCAGAAGGTAAGAAAACACCTATTCAAATCATCGGCACATGGGTAAAATCAATTATCTGATGATGGTATTCAGCAGTTAGCACAGTCTACAAATAACAACAACAATTCAGTAACGTTCCCTTACATTTTGGGCCATGACTAGGCCTAGGATTATTGCTAGGCATTAAAAGTCACACTCTTCAAAAATCAATAGGCTATGTTATATAACATACAACATCGATGTGGTCAATGCACAGCAGGATTTCATAGACCTTTAAAGCCGTGCTACCATCCCTGCTAACATCCCTGCTATCAACCTCATCACCTCCTGAGTAGTGAGATCACTTCACCCTCACATTGGCCACAGTACCAAAGAGAAGCGTAGGAAGCTACAAAGGACCCCGGTAATCCAATCTTAAGTGGCAGTGTTATTTTGATAGAGGTTCAAAGAGACACTTCGGTCTCTCCACCAGGGCAAATTAAACTGACAGCAGCAGGCTCCCTTAGGTCCCCCCTGCCCCCCCTCAGGGGTTTGGTCCAACTGGAACCAACCGGGGGGGATCTAAAAGGCGGGGCTCATATAACAAACATTATTAAAGCCTTACATATTACATATAGAAGTAGAATTGCAGCCCCAGGTAGAGGTGAGAAAATTGATGGCTCTCTGTTTAATATACAACCCTGCCCCCCCCCCCCACACACACACTCCCTACCCCCATATTCTTCCATTAGAAGATCATTAATGGCCAGTGAAGCCCTAATTAACTAACCACCCCCAGGACAGGGAGGTAGACACCAGGTATCCCATAGAGTGATAGAGGGACTCTCTGGTGCACCCGATGTCCTTGTCACTGTCAGTCCCCTGCCTCTAAGCGCTGTCTCCCAGACCTGTCTTCTGTCCCATATCGTTTAACCGCTGTGGTGTCACGAGTCACCTCTAATACAGCCAAGAGACACTAAAGAATAGTCAGGGGGTATGTTAAGCTACTCTTATATGGAGCAGGATGAGAGGTGAAACACCCTTTCGATTTCCTTATACCCATCTCTGCTTCTCTACCCAATGCAGATCTGAAATCTGGGCTTGTTTGATAGAAACATACTATATACCATGATTATCATCAAGAAGCTCTTAAAATAATTCGCTATATGGCAGTCGGTAGCTTGGATCAAATGTTAACAGCATAATTTTACTAAGAGTTTATTCTTGTACTGCCTATAGTTCTGCCTTCACTTTCTAATCGCACTATTCCATATGCATAGATACACATCTGAAAACCACTGAGAGCCACATTCAGTATATATATAACCCATAAAACCCTCTCATTCTGTCGCCATGCGGTTGTGTGTTCCTGTCCGTAATACAATCCCATCATGTTAGTGGCAATAAAGTGGGGCAGAATAGGATCAACAGATTCTTAACCAGGCATTAGTGGGTCTGCAGGGACTGTTCACACACAAGTCCATTACTTAGCTCACTGGCTCATATGTCTCTGTCTCCAGATGGCCCCGGCCTTTTAAGTGTCACCTGACACCATTGACTCTGCTGGCTCAGACGTTCACCTCTATTGGGATTCTAAGGGCTGCTAAGGACTTATATGTGAGCATAGAAGCCCAGAGAATACTTAGTATGAAAATAAGAGTTGTTATATATGAGGTAGAAGTCCAGAGATGAGTTGATACATTTCAGGATGGATGTCCAGAGAAGAGCTGTGCAGTATGTGGGGGTAATAGAGAAAGTGTCTTTGTAAGGGCCCAATGACAGTAAAAAGACTCTAGAGTCCACATCACTTAGACATTACTTTGTAATGCACACTCCTGAATGGTCAATAAAAGACCAGCAATATTTAATTCCTGCTCAGCGCCGGCAGGTTTCTGTGACCACAGCTGGTGATGCACTTCTTGCTGTAATACAAACTCAGAGTAACTTTTTAGAGACCTCTCAGTTTGTTCTTTTTTCAGAAAAAACTACTTCAGAAACAGAGATGTATGAGGATTATCTTTCACACAGTTTCATAATGCACTATGCAATATGAATCATTAATGATACCCTCATCTGTAAATTGTGTGTAAAAAAAAAAGAAAAAAGAAAGAAATATCACTCTCAGAGGATTCAGTTGGCACTCGGACAGTTGATACTTGAAATTCTGTCCCATTAGCATGTCCTCCTCACGCCAGCCACACTAGTTAGGTGCCAGTCTTGGTGCCAGTCTCTACAGTATGTCTGTCTGTCTGTCTGTGCACTAAGTTCCATTCTACACTATAGTCTCTTGTCTCTATAATGATTATTTAAAATAAATAAAAAACTGTCCATAGTATGGTCAACCTCTGAGATACTGTATGTCTACTATTTGAGTATGAGAGTATACGCCAACCATAAATTCTATGATGTGTGTTCCGATGTTTATTCAATGTTTATAGGTCCTTCATTACAGGGTTCCAAACCAATATATACAATCTATATTGTTTCAAAGAAATGCAACTGATATTCATATAGACTTTTCATATCAGTGCCCACCACTTGTTCCCTCCAAGTCCGATGGGGCTTCCCATGAAGAAGGCTACTATAACACAGCTTTGTTTCATACACTGTACCTCATACGTGGCCCAGAAACTAGCTGAGTGATCCACAGTAGGCCTAAGCCAATGACTTACCTAAGTAGGATATACTATTACTTTAGCTTTCAGTGCATTGCTTAAAGGTGATTCGAGTCGGACATGCTGTCCCAAGAAAGGGAAAAAAAAAAGCCTTTGTCCTTCTTGAATATAAAATACCCTAATTAGTTCCATTAATTAACTTGGTCCTGTGAGGTTTCACTAAAATAAAAATCATTTGTCTCGTGTGAAATATGTATGATTTCCAATTAAATTCACAATGTAGAAAACAGTTTTTTTTTTTGGTCAAATCCTGTGGTAATGACTTTGGGGCAGGATAGTGACACTGGACATCTGCTGAATATTTGTTAATGTGTTGTTTCTCTCATATTTGATCACTGAAATACACTATCTGGTCTAATTTGGCAATGATAGGATTCTCTTTGATTGATTATGTTTTAAATTCTGTGGAAACCTGTTTGTTTCACACAAATGTGTCACGTTCTAATGCTTTGGTCTGCATATCGGGATCTGATGTAATGATCTCATTGTGCATTTTCGCGTTGTTGAAAATCAATGACACATTGCTAGTCAACTAACACAGCTTGTTTTGTGAGCCTGCTAACAATGTAAAGTAGTGTTACAGTTAACTAGGTAGCAGTGGGGATTACTCACCGAATACTTTACGTTGCAGTATTTTGGCTTGACTATCGAGTTTGTGTTGTGATTCTCAACAACGTTGAAACATAGTTCCGTGGTTCAAAAGAAAAGTCAGAACATTTTGATTTGGTTGCCGATATGCGGAGCAAAAGACTAGAACGTGTCACAAATGTTATGAGCAGTACTCAATTGCAAATTAACAGGGCGTTGTTACTTCATAGAGTTACGAAAGCCTTAGGCCTGAAGGGCCTACAGGAAATGACCTACGAGAACCTGGACACCTTTTTGCAAAAAACTGCACGGTTAAGTGATTATTATTACCATGAATGTTTACTCCGACAAACCAGATGCTATGGGTTCCCCCTCCGCTGTCAGACTCCCCTCACAGCACTGGTGTCATAAGCAGTTTTTGTGTTCACCAGCTTGACAGCAGTATTACAGCATGCTGAGGTCATCACTACCGTCAAGTTAACAACCAACTCCTTAAGAAATGCAATGCAACCATCAGCGGTTCACATACCAGAAGTGTTTGTGTAAACTTTATGCAATTCAAACTCTTAATGTGTACAGAAATTATGTTTATCGGGGCACCTGGGTGGCGCACGCCATGTAATCACAGGGTCCATGGTTCGATTCCGGCCATCAACCTATCCTGTCATGTCATCCTTCCTCTCTCTCACCCAGCCTTCCTGTCAATCTCTACTGCCTCTATACAAATAAAGCAGAAATGGCCTAAAAACATATTTAAAGAAATATGTTTATCATTCCTTTATTTTCTTATGTCATTCTCGCATGTGGATTAACCTGCTTCACATAATCAAGAAATGTAAGTGAAGCATAAATGATCTAATCAAAAAGTCTGAGATCCAGCCCCTGCTCATCGACGGAGAGAGCGTGGAGAGAGTCTCAACCCTCCGATTCCTGGGGGTGCACATACAGGATGACCTGTCCTGGAAGAACAACACAACAGCCACCATCAAGAAGGCACAACAGCGGCTCTACATCCTGAGAGTCCTCAGGAAGGAACACAACAAGCAGGAGATACTGGTGGCCTTCTACCGCGGCGCAGTGGAGAGCATCCTCACCTACTGCATCTGCAACTGGTTCTCCAGCTGCACAACCGCGGAGAGAAATGCGCTACAGAGAGTCGTGAGAACAGCCCAGAAGATCACCGGCGCCCCCCTCCCCTCTCTGGAAGAGCTGTACAACACACGCTGTCTCAGGAAGGCCTCCAAGATCTCCAGAGACCCAACCCACCCTGGGTACGTACACTTTACCCAGCTGCCCTCGAAAAGGCGGTACAGGACCATGGCCGCAAGGACAAACAGACTGAAGAACAGCCTCTACCCCAGGGCCATCCAGGCCCTGAACACAGCAAAGACCTAGGTTCTAGGCCCTGGACAGTCTGGACGGATTGATGGCAGCTGCTGGACTGAAAAAAAGAAGAAAAAAAATCTGGTGTAGTGCTGAGGCACAAATATGTACATTTCTAGCCTGCAAACTGCGACACTTCAAATGAATGTGCAATAACACTATGTGCAATATGACAACCCTAGTCGTCTATCTGTACAGTATAGTATAGTGGATAGTGTACATAGCCTTTATTTATGTAAACCAGCTCCTTCCCTTCTTGTGTTTTTTAAGTTTTTTTTTTCTTTCCTAGCACCGGGGGAGCCACCCCTCCTAAATTTCGTTGTTTGGTACCTGTACTATAACAATGACAATAAAGACCATTCATTCATTCATTCATCTATTATCAAGTAATTTAAATCAAGTAAAATCTTCAAAGAATGGAGGAATTTGACATGACATTTCAAACATGCTAATTTAGGGTTCATTGACTTCTATTGGTTTTTGGCTGAAAATGCTAACAGTTCGCAGTTTGTGACAGTACCCAGATAAACCAAACCAAAGTGCCAATTGAAGTCTGTCCTTGTCGCTTCAGGACAAGGAACCGCATATATAAATGTTTTAATTTGAGTGAACTATCTTTTTAAGCATAATGTATCATCAAAATACATTCCACTTAAGTCAAAATACATTCCACTTAACCAGCCTGTGTGCCCACATAACTATGGCAACCATGGACTGATTCTTTGGAAGAAGAAAGACACACAAAACCATTACATTTTGACATGCTCTGATTGTGATATTGTGATCTGCCTGCTGCATGATATCGGTAGGGACAGCACACAATTTGACCCTGGTATGAAATGGGAACCTGTTTGGTGTTTAAATGGTTGTTTGACTTTCCCAGGGTCCCTGCGCTCCGCTCTGTCTAATGAACAGAGACAGCTTTGACAGACGAGGAGCACTGGGAGACCCCAACGCAGCCCAGCGGAGCCTAGGCTAAATATAGTTTGCTCCCTCCAGCTGTCACCACAGGTGGAGGCTGACCTGGGAAGCGTGGAGGAGAGTGGGGGGAACGGAATGGGATAGGAGGGGGCCAGACAACTCCACCCACAAGAGGCGTTTAATATCAACTTTAATGCTAATTTCCTATATGGGAGGCTTCAAGGCACAAAGGAGCTTATCCATGAATTTATGGTAGACAGGAAATCACAATTATGTTGATTGAATGCGTGTGTGTGTGTGTATATACATATATATATGTATATATATATATATATATATATATATATATATATATATATATAGTTTCTAACTTCATAACGAAGTAATGTTTTTGTCATGTTCTAGGAATACAATTTATGACTGGATGTTTAGGTTGGAGATGGGGTGAGTGAAAGTTTAATGTGTATATGTCGCCCTCTATAGGTCAAAATGTATTTAGACTCAATTGGCCCCTATTGTTGTGTAATTGATTTGAACTACTTGAAGAGATTAACAATATGTCACAGAGTACAAACACATTTTCCGATTAAATGTTATGATTTAATTTATAAAGACCAGTTATCAATATGTATCTCACATAACAACTGATGTATGGAGATTGTGATCAACCTTCCGCACCATTGCCTGGCTCTGGGAACGAGATTCCTTTTTTTTCCTCATACGGGAAGATGACCTCAATTGGTAACAGTTTGTACATCTTAATGATTGGTCTCATCTGTGGTGTAGTGGTCCATACATGTGAAGGTTTATAAACAGTGTTACAGAGTTTATGCATCTGAGCAATCATCCACCAGAGGTCAGTAGAGACTGCTGCAATTCTCCTGGCATGCTTGTTTCATGGCTTGACTTTAGACTAGTGGTGGGGGGGGGGGTTAAATCTTTAAAATGTATGACTCATGTTTGTATCTGCAAGTCAAATACTTTGGCAGGAGATGGGTGAACAGAACAGGTGGCTATTAGATTGGTTATTTCCCTAAACAATGACCACCAGCTACCATCACATGGACGAGCCCCAAACATGTCCAGACCCTGCTGCTACCGCTGCTGCTGCTCAGATCTTCTGAGGAGTCATGGATCTAAATGTAGAGTATGGGGCTAAAATACAGGAGAGAATCCCCACCATCACCTGTCCTACAGGCTAAAGACACTGGTCCTCTGTGGCTCAGTTGGTAGAGCATGGCGCTAACAACGCTTAGGTTAGGGGTTCGTTTCCTGCTGGCACCATATATACTGAAGATGTAATCTTACAATGTAAGTCGCTTTTGATATAAGCGTCAGCCAAATAGCACATAATTAGGCCTAGGGGATAGTGAGTTGGACTGGTGATCAGAAGGTCATGAAACCAAATCCCACCTGGGAACACCACCACTAGTGTGTCTTGAGTAAGGCACTTAGCCCTGATTTACTCCAGGGAGACTGTCCCTGTAATCTCTAATTGTAAGTTGCTTTGGATAAAAGCGTCTGCTGAATGGTAACAATCTAAAATGTAGACAAGAGTTAGAGAGAATTACTGCCATCACCTGTCCTATAGGCATGAGATAGAAAAGAGTCACCAACATCACCTGTCTGACAGACCATAGTCTGACTGTCTGACAGACCATCCAAGCACCTGGGGTGTATTCAGCTTGATAGATATGGTGTTATGTTGGTAGCCAGATTTTCACAGAGAAACAACAGTTTATGTTAGCTACCAATGGCTAGTTGATTTAACTACCGATGCTGACAGAAACATTAAACAGAATTTAATTAATAAATAACCCATCTCGCCTAAGATATGTTGTGTTCAATCTTGGAGCAGACAGGAATAAACTAGTTCAGATCAATAAAACAACTGGTATTGGAGTTTTAGTATAGCTTGTTTTAACCTTGCCTTCCCTAAAGCTGTTAGCTAATGATTTATAAGCCTTTCCTTTATGGCCAGTTTATGTTCCTTTAGCCTGCATGCTAACACAATTACTCAGCAGCTTGTGAATGGCTGTGAATGGAGTCACTTCTCTAATCATTGTTTGAAAGCAGACCCATGCAGCACGGCATTGGAACACGAGCCCTGGTATCTATGATATCTGTAGAGATACGATCTAAATTACATTGGCACGCTCATCATAGAGACATTGCCTCAATCAGCACAAACGTTACAGAAATGATTGTTGATAACACTTTCCATGTCTGACAAGTCATGATGGCTATCATTGAAGTGACTAGGCAGATAATTGTTTCAATTTCTCAAAAAGTCAGCATTTTACATTGAAACTTTTTTTATTTTTTTTATATGATATGATCCATAAAACTTAGGCCTAGTATGAGTCTGAAACTAAACATTACAAAGAGAGGGAATTAGACCAATTATCAATATTCAAAGAGGGGTGTTTGACATTTCATATGTACCTTTTATTAATCCTTATACTAGCCATTAACATGTAATGAGAGAGTTCTGATGTCTAATCATATTTTCTTAAACACATGCATACTTAATCGGTGCACTGCTTGACTCTGGACATTGAACATTTCAACATGAATGAATGTCTGCTGAATTAACAATTTGAATGTATTTGCAGTAAAATTGCTTAACTGCATACTGATATCTTTGAATGTGCTCAATTCTCAATTTGCCTGCTTAGTGTATGTGTGTGTGTGAGAGAGAGAGAGAGAGAGAGAGAGAGAGAGAGAGAGAGAGAGAGAGAGAGAGAGAGAGAGAGAGAGAGAGAGAGAGCAGTGGGAATGCAATATAGATAGAAAAAAACGAATTGACTTCATAAATTAAATCAATTAACGACTGCATGAAGAAAGTAATATTTCCTCTTGTGTGGATTAAGTTGAGTGCAGTACAATATCAAATAGACATTATTCCTGGCTTCAGCTGAAATGATAACAGGGTGGCTGCAGTCAGGAGCTGGAGCTAAATGGACATCTTTTATGTTTGTTTATTTTTTGCTTGGTGAGCCATTTCTCCTTCTCCAGAGTAATCCGCTACATTTCTGGGACATCATCACAATTTTTTTTTCCTATTCTCTCACTTTTCTTTTTCTCCATGCTTATCTTTGGGGTTGAGTTTGTTGTAGTCATGAAAATGCTGACAGCACGAGGCAAACATGTTCCCACCGTTTCTCATCATCCCTATACACTTTCACTGAAATACAAGATACCAAAGATACATTCTGAAGCGGAGATGGACGTATTATGTTTTGATGAATCTGAAGAAGAGATTTTCATGAGCTCTGAGTTGCATTCTGAGCACATTCTGACAACTAGCCTATACCTAATAGATAACATGCAAATGAGCTTGGATCCACACTGTAAATGCAAAACACCAACACAGCTCTGACTACTGACTGTACAGTAAGTATACACACCGTCAACATTTAATTCTCTCAGGTTGTGTTAACATGTCAGAATTTATCAATCTGAGAACATAAGATCCAATAACATAAGGCTGACCGATTTCGTATATGTGAGATGTTGCACTCAGGCTGGAGTCAGATTCCCCTTTTATATAGTAAGCACACAAGAGAATAAAAAAGGGTAGTTGTGTAATGTGTTATCATCATCTGCACATGATTGTCCTGTTTATTTTGCTGCTTGTATTACAGGCTTCAATGTTCGTACATTGCAGTATGTCACATACTGAGGTTATGCATTCTACAAAACACAATATAGGAGAGTCCCCTTTCATAGAGTTCCTGTATTGTTATTCGAAAGCCAGTTTGTTGCATCTCCATTGTTGTTTTGGCTGTTTCAGAGTGTGTGTAGGTTTTATGTTGTCTGAAGTATCCCAGCTGAAAGTCTAGAGGCACACTTGGTTTAGAGAAGCTTTTATATCAACATGCAGAAGCAGCATAATTGGGTTTTAAGCAACTAACTGCATTCAGGGTGATTAAACCAAGAGCCAATTTACGTTTAGAGCCTATTGATCCCTGGAAACAAGATTAATATGAATCCCAATGTCTGATGTTAGAAGAACAGATTAGGGATTGCACCGGCGCCAGTATTTTTTCCCTGAGATGTGCAAATCTCCGGTAGCAATGATTTTAAGATGAGGATTACGTCAGAACACCGTTTTAATGTACATAATGTATCATTTCAAGTCAGCATTACAAGTGTTCTGGATGAGACTATGGCAATGTCAAACAAGGAAGGCACTCTGTCTGTATCTCCACGCATTAGATGTTACGGTGGAGGTCAACAATGACACCTCTTCTTGTCAGGGAATCAAGTCTGAACTAAGTGCCTTTCTCTCTGTGAAAATACAGTAGTAGTTGACACACAGTAGCTTTACACTTAGATGTTAAATTGAAAAATACCAAAAGTACACATCTACAGTGCGTTTGGAAAGCATTCAGACCACTTCTCCTTTTCCACATGTTGTTGTGTTATAGACTAAATTTAAAACGTATTAAATACAACATAATTTGCCATCAATACACACACAATACCCCAGAATGACAAAGTGTTTGTAGAAATGTCAGTAAATTTATTAAAATTGAAATACAGAAATACCTCATGTACATAAGTATTCAGACCCTCTATTATAACACTCTTAAAATGAACTAAAATGTTAAAATGTCATCAACAAATCACTCAATAAGTTGAATTATTATTGATTATCTTAATGCATCTGAATTTCATTTTTTTTTTTATTAATGTTTGTTTTGATAGGGTCTCTGATTTACATAGGAACCAAAATTCCACCAACGTACTGTGGGAAGCTTGTGGAAGGCTACCTGAAATGTTTGAGCCAAGTTAAACAAAGGAAATGTTATATAGGGATGCACGATATGCATTTGTTCCAACCGATACCGATAACCGATGTTTACCCGCTTCTCGTCGCCGATAACCGATATGAGAACCGATATGAGAACAGATATAATTTCACAGTTGATAACCTGTAGTTCATGCACACCTGAAGGTAAGAAAGGCTATGTAGTGAGCAAAGATTGATGATTTAATATTCCATAGTGATCTCACCAAATCTAACTTACATCACTATTGTTAACACAACAAAGAGAACACTTCTGACTCTTCAAATGTTCATTTATTTTTTCAAAAGGAAATACATTTCAACATTGTTGAAAATCACATCACACTCGCTAGTCAAGCCAAACTATTGCAATGCATGGATTGGGTGAGTAATCCCCACTGCTACCTAGTTAACTATAACACTACTTTACATTGTTACCTAGTTAACTAGAACACTACTTTACATTGTTACCTAGTTAACTAGAACACTACTTTACATTGTTACCTAGTGAACTAGAACACTACTTTACATTGTTACCTAGTTAACTAGAACACTACTTTACATTGTTACCTAGTTAACTAGAACACTACTTTACATTGTTACCTAGAACACTACTTTACATTGTTACCTAGTTAACTAGAACACTACTTTACATTGTTACCTAGTTAACTAGAACACTACTTTACATTGTTACCTAGTTAACTAGAACACTACTTTACATTGTTACCTAGTTAACTAGAACACTGCTTTACATTGTTACCTAGTTAACTAGAACACTACTTTACATTGTTACCTAGTTAACTACAACACTACTTTACATTGTTACCTAGTTAACTACAACACTACTTTACATTGTTACCTAGTTAACTAGAACACTACTTTACATTGTTACCTAGTTAACTAGAACACTGCTTTACATTGTTACCTAGTTAACTAGAACACTACTTTACATTGTTACCTAGTTAACTAGAACACTACTTTACATTGTTACCTAGTTAACTAGAACACTACTTTACACTGTTACCTAGTTAACTAGAACACTACTTTACATTGTTACCTAGTTAACTAGAACACTACTTTACATTGTTACCTAGTTAACTACAACACTACTTTACATTGTTACCTAGTTAACTACAACACTACTTCACAAATAAAGTAGTGGTCCTAACTGACCTAAGGCAGGGAATGTTTACTAGGATTAAATGTCAGGAATTGTGAAAATCAGTGTTTAAATGTATTTGGCTAAAATGTAAACTCCCGACTTCAACTGTACCTTGCCTTGCCTTAACTCATTCAATCACATAGCATCTAATTGGTTAGCAATTGGCCATGGCAATTGGCCATAATGTCCCAAATTGATTATGTTAATGCAATGGTTGTCCCTCCCCTCCACCGCACTAATTAATCCTAGGAAGTGCATTGTTGTGTAATGATTCTAAGAATGTGTTCACAGTGTTTTATTCAAGAGTCCTGAAACTTCCATGGAAGTTGCAATAACAATGGAGCTCACAGAATCTTAATAACATGGTGGAAATAACATTTCCTGAATGACATAGCTGAATAGTATAACAAGTTGAATAAGTACTCTATCAAAACAAAAGGTCATAGCAATACGACATAGACCTCTCAGAAACGTATGAAGTTTGATTGGTGTGAACAGCTTAAATGTAGTAGGAGGAGAAGCAGATATTTTGGAAAAAAATGTATAATAACATGCCGAAGTTCCACAAGAAACTTCATTGTCTTGCAAAGTCTTATTTTGGTAGTACATACAGTTTAAAGATGGTTTGGTCTATGGATTAGTTAGCAGTTAGTACAGGCAGGGAAATCCAAGCAGGAGAAACATGTAAGAGCTTTTTCCATTAATTTCAATAAAAACCAATGATGATGATCAATAATGACTGATGATCTGACAAATCCATTCAAATTAGTCATTTTCCCCCTCGGTTTACAGTCAGTGACAGGTATGATCCCTACCACTAATTTGCATTTGTGACTAAACGATCGTGCCTTTTAACAGCATGATGACACACTGACATAAAAACCTGAGATGAAAGCAAAGGTGGGTATACCTGCTGGGCATTGCTGCCTGTCGCACCTCCGAACGTTTGTGTGTGTGTGTGTGTGTGTGTGTGTGTGTGTGTGAGCATGCATGTGAGTGAATGCCTAAGTACTTGCAGTGTTTTTGCCTGTGTCTGGTTTTATCGGAATAATCATTTCTGCCACTTCGCACACAATTATTGACTTGTTTCTGTCCATCTAGCTCTCACACATTGGGAAATTATGTCCAGGACCTGGTTCATATACACATTTGTTAGCCTACTAGTTTATTTATCAGCGAAGATAGTGGAGAGAGTTGGCTAATCTACAGAGAGTGTCTGGCTGCATTTTCTCATTTCCCCAGGGAGCAGCTGTATATGCTGTGCTCTCCGAAGCCACTGGGACATTTCACCATCGGTAATTGGATTTTAAGTATTGCTCAGATTAATGGCGCTATTGTGCTGCGTGGCTATGAGCCGACAGTCACTCTGGTTACCTTAGTACCTTAGTGTACCTTATCGTTTATACCTTATAATCAACATGGCATTTCCTCATGTTTCAATGTCCTTCAACAACGTTATTAAAGTGGCTAGTTGAATTGACTAAAAGTGATCAACATTCACACTTTTTGACACAATTTCACATAGATTTCAACCACAAATTAATGACAAGGTTTTAGCTTTGGTTTATTCTGAGTTTAAATCATGTCTGTTGAAAACAAAACAAAATTCCATCAAAACTGAATGTCAGCTCTTTCTTTGCCTCTCTGGGATGCCTCAGCTTGTTACTAAAAGACAAGGGGGAGAGATATGTGGGGCTTCTGCTCCTCTTAAATGTCAAACTCAGCCAAGTGGTACTGGTATTCAAGGCTCTGTTCACACTGGAGCAGACTCAACATCTTTTCTAGCCAGTGAACTTTCCTGGCATGATGCAGGGTGTGAACACCGTGTCTTTATTACACTAAGCAGCATCTCTTTCTGATTATCAGTACCGTTTTAATGAGCATCTGTGAAAAACAATTTTAAAATAAACACTGTTTACAATTGGAGTAACATCTGTCCTACTGACATTGATATTGGGTTGTTGTTGGTAAACAATTATGACAATTTATAGTCCACCATACATTGGGTTGTTTTCCAAAGAACCTAATGCAGAAAACATTAGTTTTTTACCTGTACCTATACAAGATAACAATTGGAACAAATGTACTCTATAGTATGTATAATTGTATAATTGTCAAGTCACAAGCAGGCAAAACGTTCACCTAGAATACACAGAAATCCTAACGCAGAGAACTCAATAACAGTGTGTTCCAATGACTCTCAGAGAGGAGAGTGTTTAAACATGACAATGGCCCTAGAGCATCCAAACACTGTCCTCCCTGCCCTAGAGCATCCAAACACCGTCCTCTGGTCCTAGAGCATCCAAACACCGTCCTCCCTGCCCTAGAGCATCCAAATACCTTCCTCCCTGCCTTAGAGCATCCAAACACTGTCCTCCCTGCCCTAGAGCATCCAAACACCGTCCTCTCTGCCCTAGAACATCCAAACACTGTCCTCCCTGCCCTAGAGCATCCAAACACCGTCCTCCCTGCCCTAGAGCATCCAAACACCGTCCTCCCTGGCCTAGAGTATCCAAACACCGTCCTCCCTGCC
This sequence comes from Nansenia antarctica, assembly GCF_963989245.1. Classification (NCBI taxonomy): domain Eukaryota; kingdom Metazoa; phylum Chordata; class Actinopteri; order Argentiniformes; family Microstomatidae; genus Nansenia; species Nansenia antarctica. Next base: position 51,963,564 of record NC_137689.1, read on the forward strand.
CTAGAGCATCCAAACACTGTCCTCCCTGCCCTAGAGCATCCAAACACCGTCCTCTGGCCCTAGAGCATCCAAACACCGTCCTCCCTGGCCTAGAGCATCCAAACACTGTCCTCCCTGCCCTAGAGCATCCAAACACCATCCTCTGGCCCTAGAGCATCCAAACACCGTCCTCCCTGCCCTAGAGCATCCAAACACCGTCCTCCCTGCCCTAGAGCATCCAAACACCGTCCTCTCTGCCCTAGAGCATCCAAACACTGTCCTCCCTGCCCTAGAGCATCCAAACACCGTCCTCCCTGCCCTAGAGCATCCAAACACCGTCCTCCCTGCCCTAGAGCATCCAAACACTGTCCTCCCTGCCCTAGAGCATCCAAACACCGTCCTCCCTGCCCTAGAGCATCCAAACACAGTCCTCCCTGCCCTAGAGCATCCAAACACCGTCCTCCCTGCCCTAGAGCATCCAAACACCGTCCTCTGGCGATTCTGTTCAATGATTATGTCAAAGACCAACCGGAGGCATAGAAAATGGGAACATGGACAATTGATCCATTCTACTGTGTACGACATTCTCTCCGCAGAACCATGCATCGATTAGCAGTTGTTATCAGCTGCTTACAGTTCCTGATGCGCTTCTGTATGATTTGATCCGATTTGACAGTGGATCACAGTGTGGCCGAATATATCTATCAGTCGAACGTATCTATCAGTCACTCCTATTTGTGTCTTACTAACACTCAGTACCCTGCAAACCCTGTATTGTAAACCATGGGCCCAAAAAAAAAAGAAGAAAAAAAAGTTGTTTCAGCCTAACTGTGACATGTACTTAGGACTCTTTGTCTGGCCTCTGGATGCTGTAAAAGTCCTCCTTCCCCTGGTGATCGTCACCCAGGACTCCTCAAAATGTCACAAGTGCACAGAGTTGTGGATATGTTCTAATGGGCTTTGGGAATTGTCATAATGAGTTTTCTTCTCGGTCACAGAGGCAGTCACCAGAGAGGTCCCCGTGTCCTCCACCCTCCTTGCTACTCCACACACCACAGCGCTCCTCACACACACACACACAACCACCAGAGGGGATGTGCACCTACTGTATGAATGTGTGATTTTTAGCTTCTGTATTTTTAGGGTACCACACTTTACAGTTGATCGTGTACCCAACTGTTAAGTCATTACATTTCATTAATAATTAATATTCTAATCAAAACTCTAATTTTAGCAGGTTTTGATTGTATTCAAGAGGATCGGGAGCTTTCCTTATTCCACATGTAGCCTGCTTCATCTGCACACATCGTAAAGTTTGATAGGTCAGTGTGTCCTATCTGCTTGGAAGATGGAGAATATTGAAAATATGCAATTTGGTAGTCAAAGTGAGTCTGCATTTATTATGCATGCCATGATGACAAACTACTGTGAAATCCAGTAGGCTACATTAAACTCCCCAACCGTAGAACACTACAGCCCAAGACCAAGTCAAAGATGAGGAGATGAGCTTGCCCTACATAATACATAAAAGTCATTTTAGCAAAATGAAGATTGTGAAAACATTCTGTATCATAAAAATGTTTGATGGAAACATACCATAGCCCATCTCATGTGCCCAGGTAAATCAAATACTACCTGCTTGTCATCCTAGAATATACAGTTAGGTCTATTGTGACGGCTATGAGTAGCCTGGTTGTCTGTCTATATGTTTCTGTCTGTAGTAGTGTCTGTTCTGGTTCTCTGTGTCTGTGTGTTTGTGTGTGTCTCTTTAAAAGCTAAATAGGAGATGAGTCCAGTCCAGGGAATCCACCCCCCTTGATAATTGGCCAATCAACTCCAGCAGTGGCCAATCAACTCCAGTCAATCAACACCAGCCAGTCATCAGAAAAACAGCCAATCATCAGAGGCCACACCATACAAAAGACCCTGAGAGAAAACTAGCAGCAGCTGTGTGATCCATTCACACATTTCCCACCATTTTGTATTGCCTTGCTGGTGGTTTAGTTTGTTAGATGTTTCTTTAGTTAGTGATATTGTTAATACCTTGTTAGAGATAATTTGGTTATAATTGTGTTGATACTTTGATTAGACCCGTGGAGGACGCGGTCAACATGGCTCATGTCCTGGAACATCTGGACACGGCCGGGACCTACGCCAGAATCCTGTTCGTTGACTTCAGTTCGGCGTTCAACACTATCTTGCCACCCATACTGGAGTGTGGGCTCTCTGCACTGCAGGTGCCTGACTACACCTGCAGGTGGATCACGAACTTTCTGTCCAACAGGACTCAGCGGGTAAAGCTCGGGAAGTCCATCTCTGAGCTGAGGACCATCAGCACCGGTTCCCCACAGGGCTGCGTCCTGTCTCCCCTCCTGTTTTCCCTCTACACCAACTGCTGTACCTCCAGCCACCAGTCGGTCAAGCTCCTCAAGTTTGCGGACGATACCACCCTGGTAGGGCTCATCTCCAGGGGGGATGAATCTGCTTACAGGAGCGAGATTGACTTGGTGGTCTCCTGGTGCACCCGGAACAACCTAGAGCTGAATGCTCTTAAGACAGTGGAGCTGATAGTGGACTTCAGGAGGAACCCACCCCCTCCCTCTCCAATCATACTGGGAGGCACTCCAGTCACCACAGTGGAGTCATGCCGCTTCCTTGGGGTGACAGTCTCTCGGGACTTGAAGTGGGGGCCCAACATCGACGCCCTCACAAAAAAGGCCCAGAAGAGACTGTTTTTCCTGAGGCAGCTCAGGAAATTCCACCTACCAAAGACCACGCTGGTGAACTTCTACACGGCCATCATTGAGTCCATCGTCACCTCCGCCATCATCATCTGGTTCCCCGCTGCAGCGGCCAAGGACAAGGCCAAGCTGCAGCGGGTGATACGCTCGGCGGAGAGGGTGATTGGCTGCCCTTTGCCCCCCCTTGAGGCTTTGGGGAGGGCCAGGAAGATCATGGCTGACCCCGCACACCCAGGACACGGTCTCTTCGCCCTGCTCCCCTCAGGCAGGAGGGTGCGGTCCCTAAAAACTGTGAAGGCCCGACATGCACACAGCTTTTTCCCCACAGCCACCCGGCTCCTAAATGCCGCTGCCCCCCCCCCCCCCCCGACCTGACCCCTATCTATCTACCCTCCCTCCACCCCCACCCAGAGAGCTTTGGACTGTCTGGATATGAACACTTGAACACTTGATCTCTGCACTTTATATTTATATTAATTATGACTCTTGCACTATGATGTTGGTTTGCACTGTCTTGTCCTGTCTTGCACCTGTCCTGCTGTAAACCGTGCTCCACTGTCCCAAACCAAATTCCTAACATGTTTACATGTCATGGCAATAAAGTCTTCTGATTCTGAGATGTGTTGTTGATATTTGAGTTTTGTATTCACTAGTCACTTTATACTTTAAGGATTTGTTATTAGTGACTTTTTGGTTTATTGTTTTAAGAACCATCCTCGGGATGTGTTTATTGTTTGTTTCGTTTTGAGGCATTTGTTTGTAGTTTCCAATTCTGTTTTTATCCTTACTATAAGACTTTTAAATTGTCTTGGTCTAATAAATATCTTTATATTACTTACCAACTGTAATATTGTTACTTCTTCTTCACCCTAGAGAACTAGATCGTAACATCCATATATATTTGGACACAGACAGAATTGTGGTTATTTTACCTGTTTACCAAAACATCTTGAAGTTACAGTTATATGGTCTTAAAGTGCAGACTCTCTGCTTTAGGGTAATGGTATTCATAGTGTATTCCAAGTGTGGCATCTGCATTTGGAAGTTGTTGCTGTATACGCACAACATGCAATCAACAGAGCTCTCAATGCAAGTGAAACAGTACATTCTGAGAAAAAAAGAACACACTGGTGAGCTCGGCACCGCAAAAACGTCTGGATGTCCATGGAGGACAATAGTGGTGCATGATATCCTTTACATGGTAAAGAAAAACCACTTCACAACATCCAGTCAAGTGAAGGAACAGTCTCCAGGAGGTAGGCATATCATTACCCAAGTGTACCATAAAGGGAAGACTTTGCATGAACAAATACAGAGGGTTCACCACAAGGTGCAAGCCATTCATAAGCCTCAAGAATAGAAAGGCCAGATTAGACGTTTTCAAAAAAACATCTTAAAAAGCCAGCCCAGTTCTGGAACAGCATTCTTTGGATAGATAAAACTAAGATCAACCTGGAAGAAAAAAGTATGGAGAAGGCTTTGAACGGCTCATGATCCGAAGCATACCACATCATCTGTTAAAAAACGGTGGAGGCAGTGTGATGGCATGGGCCTGCATGGCTTCCAATGGCACTGGGTCACTAGTGTTTATTGATGATGTGACAGAAGACAGAAGCAGACGGATGAATTCTGAAGTGTTTAGGGATATACCGTCTGCTCAGATTCAGACAAATTCAGCAAAGTTGATTGGATGGCGCTTCACAATACAGATGGACAATGACCCAAAACATACTGCGTAAGCAACCTAGGAGTTTTTTAAGGCAAAGAAGTGGAATATTCTGCAATGGCCGAGTCAATCACCTGATCTCAACCCGTTCAAGCATGCATTTCACTTGCTGAAGACAAAACTAAAGGCAGAAAGACCCACGAGCAAACAACTGAAGACAGCTGCAGTAAAGGCCTGGCAAAGCATCACAAAGGAGGAAGCCCAGCATTTGGTGATGTCCATGGGTTCCAGACTTCAGGCAGTTATTGCCTGCAATGGATTCTTGACAAAGTATTAAAAATGAACATTTTATTCATGACAACATTAATTTGTCCAATTACATTTCAGCTCCTGAAAATAGGGAACTGTGTATAAAAATGGTTGCAATTCCTAAACATTCCATACAATATTTTTGTTCAACCTCCTAAATCTGAAAGTCTGCACTTCAATTCCATCTCAATTGTTTCATTTCAAATCCATTGTGGTGGCATACAGAGCAAAAATTATGGACATTGTGTCACTGTCCAAATATTTCCGGACCTAACTGTACAAAACAACAATACCTCTAAACTTAAGGATCACTAATTCCACTCAATGAGTGTGAGTGTGAAACATTAAGAGGCATGGCATTTGTTAATCAGCAGCGTCTCAGTCTTACTGATAGTTGACTTTGGTTACAAAAGGTCCTCGTTGCAGGTTTTCGTTGCATTACATTAAAACAGATGCTTTAAGTCCAACTTTCTCTCCTTGTCATTCCTTCGGCACGGCAACAAAAACCTGTCTCTCTCTGTCTGTACCAGATGAGAAAGTACACCTGGGGTTTATCTTTCATCCTCAACACTGCCTACAGGCATCTCAGACCCCAACGCTAGCATAGCATAGGCCAGCGGGAGCACCGTGGACGTGGTGGCGGAGCTTAAACAACAATATGGCACAAGATTAAAGGACACACTGTCACTTACAGCTCTTTATCTCAAAATACTAAACACATGGATGAGGGACCATGCAGTGTCAATGTCATGTTTATGAGGATGGTTTTTCCTCAGTGTGGTTTGATTTACAGAAACAGGTAGGCTATTTCAAGATATTATGGATGGATGGATGGATGGATGGATGGATGGATGGATGGACGGACTTTAGCCCCTTTGATATCTGATATATGAAAACTAATGACGCAATGTGTTTTTTTGTATTTTATGCCTTCATCAGTCTCTATTAATACGAACATAAAATAAAATGAAATATAAATGAATCCGGGCTAATTTAAAATATGTGGTACAGTAATACCAACAGGACCAAGCACTGATAATAAATAATGCAATGCCTCTGAGGGCACACGGTCAGGAGGCAATTTCAATAATCTATAAAAATGATGCACATTGTGTTTCTCCAATACCAGACCAAAGGAAAATATGTATTGATTATGCAGATTATTATTTGAGTGAACCCACAAGGAGAAATGATGATGACCAAAATGTGTGCATCGATTGCTTCCCCAAATTAAATGCTTGCCCTTGGTTGCAGGTTGGGGCCTGAGGTCTGGGAGATGACATTCCATTAAGACTGTTGAATAGTGTCTCTCTTCCCTCCCGTCTGCTCCCAGATTAGATACGCTGTGGTGAAGATATTTTATTCATGCTCCGATTCTTAAAGACACCACACCAAATTACACACAGTCAAACAGTTGCTCTGAGTCTCACCACAGACCGCTAATGAGGAAGGATTGAATCTGTATACCAGTATGTGCAATATCAGCAAAATGAATGCAGCAATGAGGGGAATCTTTAGAAAAATACAATGACAATACATCATTTAGGAAAGAAAATGAAAATTACTTAGTGATGCTTTGAAATGAGCTTCAGAGTGCATGTAATCTTTTTGGCAACAAAATAAAGTTCCAAATTAATCTCTTGCTTCATATTTGATTTAAGCAAGGGAATGGGTAAATTGAGGTGAACAATAATCCTTGATAAATGGTTCATATTTTCTTCTGAGGTCGACCTCTTGATATTGTGTTGATATAGTGTTGATATTGTGAGGCAATTTGCCAGCAGAGATGCAACTCTTGAGCCATGCACTATAAGATACATTTCTCATAGTCACTGCGAACCATTTAAACCATTTCCAAATTAAGGTAGAGATTGACAAATAGAAAGACCATGAAACCTAATGGCCAGCCTTTCAACAAGCTTCCACACATTCATCCCAGCTGAGTCTTTTGTCAATACCCTGCCAACTACTGCCCTCAACTTCACTAATTGAATATTCTGCTGTAACAATATGAGGACATAAAACCAAGGAGCCCTGTTTTAAAGAGGAACTGAAGTAGAAAATGACTCTTCCTCTTGATAACACTCTAAGTGGCATTATTAGTGGTCATATATATAGTATATGAAGCAAGAAATTAATTAGCAACAGGGTTTTTTTTCAAAAAGATTACATGCACACAATTTCAAAGCATTGAGCTAAGCACTAAATACATTTTCATTTTGTTTCCTAAATTAATTATTATCATTGTATTTTTCTAAAGATTCCCCTCATTGCTGCAGTTTTATTTTATATATACCGGTACACGTATATATATATATATATATATATATATATATATATATATATATATATATATATATATATATATATATATATATACAGTGCATTCGGAAAGTATTCAGACCCCTTACCTTTTTCCACATTTTGTTGTGTTATAAACTCAATTTCAAATGGATTAATACCCCAGAATGACAAAGTGAAAACACATATTTTGAAATGTCTGTCTATGTATATCTAATGTCAGTAGATTTATTCAAATTGAAATACAAGAAATACCCCATGTACGTAAGTATTCAGACTCTTTGCTATAACACTCTTAAAATGTCATCAACAAATTACTCAATAAGTTTAATTGAGTCCATCTTAATGCAATAACAATAATGTATGTACTTTTGTAATTAATATCTTTGTTTCTATAGGGTCTCCGATTTGCATAGGAATCTATTACACACTGTAGATTAGGATGTCACTACCAACTCAGCAAATGTTAGCAAGCATTGTGTCTCGAAAACTCCTCAGTCCCTGCCATTGACAAATATACCCATAACTTGATGACCACTATTCTTCACATTCTTCATAAGAGAGATGGTGCAGAAACTGCATTACATGTGCTGGATTTGCACTAATGCTTACTTAACTACTTACTGCTAACTTAATGCTTTGTATTAAAACCAAATAAACACATTTCCAGTCACTTTCTTTGCTGTTTCACTTTAATTCATTGTTGCAAACACAATTATGGATATGAGATAGATTATTTTTCCATTAAGGGATTCTTTTTGGCGACTTGGTTATAGACCAATTTTGTAGAGTGACTGAGATGATGTCCCATTGACTGCACTTTTTCCTCTCCACCATTCAACTTTGTAGATTTTTGAAAGTCTCCCCAGTGTCACATTCCTAAGCAGTTTTGTTCCTCTAAATTTGCAATGACAACCTGATCCACAGTGTGTAATTGATTGCTATGCAAACCAGAGACCCTATAAAAACAAAGATATTGATTCCAAAATTACATGAACTATTATCCTTGTATTAAGATGGACTCAATTCAACTTATTGAGTGATTTGTTGACATTTTTGCATTTTAGCTCATTTTAAGACATGAGGTATTTTTGTATTTAAATTTTAATAAATGGTTAAATGGTAAGTGGTTTCGCCACATTGCCCCACAATGTACTAAAACATATATATATATTTTCTTTAAATCTAAAGTCAGGGTGAAATCAGCCATTGCAGCCACTCTTTATATGCTTTCAGATATCATGTAGTGGCTCCATCAAGAGCCTACCACAATGGTTATGAGGCTGTTAGCAAGGTCTTTTTCTGTGTCACTAGAGAGTGATGATAATGGCCCTACTGCCTTGCCTACCGCATTGGCAGGTCTTGATACATTCCAATCCTTAAAGGGATAGTTCACACAAATATCACACCAGACATCTAACCTCCCACATGGTATGGGTCTGGGGTTTCAGTCATTACTGGTATGGTATGGTGAGGCCGTTGTTATGCCCTTCATGACAAATCTGATTGATTGGTTGGTTGATTGATTGGTTGGTTGACCAATTGATTGATTGGTATTGCATCTGTATCACATGAGAGTGCTAGTAAAAGCAGAGGTGGTTGTTGAAAGGCAGTTAGGGTTAGTGCAGTATTGTTGGCAATGACTGGTAATGGTTGGTTACAGTGCACGAGCGGTGGACTTTGCTGTCCACTTAATGTATGCACTATGTAACAACATGTATCCACACACTATGTACACTTTACAGTACTGATACTGTACATCGATTTGAGTCGACTGCTGCTGTGGTACCCTTAATTAAAATATGCTAGAAATAGTTGGTGTCCTTATTCTATCATTCAGGCAAAAACTTAAGTCTGACATAACATGTCAACTCCATTAACAGGGGCTATGCTTACTCCATTATCCGCACCCACTTCCGTCAGATTTCACCTCAGTCCTCAGCTCGCTTTAACAAACAGAACGACAGCGTCAAGGGCTTAATTCATTGTACGACATGTCATGTACCTAAGCAATATGTTGATGTTTAAATCTTACCAGCCCCCACCTAGAGAGCAGAGGAGAAAGCTACTAAATATACTGAGACGCCTGGTCCTACACTAGAGGGGTTTTCAATGTGATTTCGACATCATTTTTTCTCTAGAACCCAGGAGCCTATTCATCAGACTTACAAACAGGTGTTGCAGGAAGGAAACTGTGTCGAACACAACTCTCGGTAATGAGGAACTATAGGAGGGTGGGAAACCAATTAGCTTAAAAGCTTTGGGGTTCAGAATGTTACGGCAACTGTGGAATGGATCATTGTCGCTGCCTGGAAGTAATCGTTGAGTCAGTGGGGTTATGATGTGTCAGCTTAGATATATATCCTAGATTTACATTATAGCCTGTCAACTGTGCATGGAAGTTGCCACTGACTGTCCTCTCAACACTTGGGGGAAAAAGTGGGGACATTCCGAACATTGACCAATCAAATTATGCCGAAAGAAAAACTCTGAAACATGGTTCATCGAATCTCACTGTATAATTTTGTGACTTTAAAGCTTACACTAAAATCACAGATGAAGAAACAACTGAGGCAGATGTAGAGGTGGTTGAACAAGAGGATGTTCTTTTTGAAAATCACTGGCACATACTGTATGTCCCATGCAGATTTGCTCCACAGCCCAGTCGGCCAGTTCTGCTGTTGATCTGCACTACACACCAATCTCTTTATTCCACGGCTACTTAACTGATTGCAGAGGTGCTCTTCAAGCAACGCTGCTCTGCACGGCCCATATATCACAGCCTTACACAACTTCAACCAGAGAGCAGAACTGACCTTAGTGAAAGGCCCTTGCTCGGAATGTCAGCCACGAGCTCCACAACAACTATTGATATAAAGTAGTTCATCCACGTATGACTCACTTAACGGTGCTCACTATGCTCACTCACTTAACCCTCAGCTGCATTTACATGGTGCTAATACACTTTATCGGATTCTTCAGAGAAACGCATCCGGGTATTTTGCCCTTGCATCATGGCCCCACCCCTTTTTTGGGGAAAAAGGCCCTTTAATTTGACTGGCGGTAAATACAAATTTGAGGTCTTTGCTAATTTAATAGCATAAAATAAGTAAACAGTATTGCTTTTTAGCTATTAAGGCCAATGCACACGGCGTGCAATTTTTGTATGTATTATACAAATAGACAGAAGAGAGAGAGAGAGAAAAGGAAGAGAGAATAGAGTAAGAGAGAATGAAACAAAGACCAAAAAAGAAAGGAAACGTGAACTTGGTCCATTTGTACTTCCCCTGCCAGGCATGAGTCCTCCACATAACAACATGGCGTCTTCCTTCTCCTCAGTACGACAGCAGAAGCAGCACCATCTCTGATGTCTACAGATCATCCACTCAGCTCTCCCCTCATCACTTTAACCGTTGTCACAGCCTGTAGGAACTTTCTGTTCTTCACAGTATTCATGTAGTTCAGGAGTTTCCCCTTCAGATCCACATTCCGTGTTTCTTAAAGTCCAATTCCGGTGAGTTCCTTGAAGTGGACTGCCATCTCACGTTCGTCGAACCAAAATGGCCACTCTTCCAGGAGGACTTTTATATTTTTTACCCTGGTTGACTTGTTGACGCTGTGTGTAGAAAGTCGACGTCATTATAAGCTTGACCTCCTCTGGATTAGCAGAAGTTTGCTGAGACATCATCTTCAGTTTTTCTTTCTTTGCCTGCTGGCTCTCTTGTGACTGTGGTAAACCTGCCTCTCTAGTTATGCGCTGACGCTTTCTTTGTTGTCTGATAGGTGTGTTCTTTAAATATTTGTCTTCACTAACTGTAGCCAGGTGAGGCCTCATAGCTCAGTGGTTAGAGCACTGGTCTTGTAAACCAGGGGTCGTGAGTTCAATTCTCACTGGGGCCTTTCCAAGGACACATTTTTGACCCCACAGGGCAGGAACTTCAACTGCCAGTTAATGCACCCATAGGTGTCCTGGATTGCTGCTCTCTTTTCTGGAGGGATTTCTTCTGAGTCATCAGTGCGATGACTTAGTTTTATTATTTTTGGGGTTGTAGATCGCTTCACATTCTCTATCCTGTTTTGAAACTGCTTGACTAGAGAGTGGTACTGTCATGCCAAAACCTGGCACTGCCAAATCCTGGCAGGGCCATCAACGATTCAGGAGCGAATTACGTGTGAAATTAGCATGCTAGCAGGTGTTTTCATATAAAATGTTATATATTATAGCTGACTAGTGAGCCTGCATCAACCTTAATGTTATTCAAGTGCAAGAAGATTACAATTGTCTTCGCAGTTTAAGATACACACATTAATATGACGGTGTGACGTCATTCTACTGCGCTGTGTTTACTACCGCAGCAGATTAATGTGTGTATCTTAAACTGCGAAGACAATTGTAATCTTCTTGACCAGTGGAGGAATGGCAGCCCGGATGGGTTACAAAGGCAGAGGACAATTTCCACCTGGCGACCCGCCGAAGATAGTGCATGTGCTTGTGTTTGTGTGTGTGTTCACCTAAAAACGTGCATGTGTGTGATCAGAGTGTAAAACTGCCGTGTGTGGCCATTAAAAGACCATCAAGGTCCGATTTCTCTAAAAGTATCACTGTATTTCCAAGGTCTAGGTGTGTTGAGATCCAGAAATGATGCAGAACATGCCATCATCATTAGTGTCCAATGAGATGTGAGTTTCTTATCCACTCTGGCACTAAGGTTTTTTAAGCTCTCCTGAAAGGCATTATTTCCAAAATCTAGCTTTATTGAGATCAAGAGGCAATGCAGGCGTAGTAATACAGAGCCAGACTGAGAGTCTCATTCTTTAAGTTAATGTATTTAGCAGTGCATGTAATGCACTACAGCCTCTGCACTCAACCCAGGAGAAGCAGGGATGGCCTCAACTGGTCCGCTCAATTCATTTCAACACCTGCCTTCTGTGAAATCAGATGCAGAGCTGTAACTAGTGTTGCCTCATCTGCAAAGAACACGTTTTAGGAAAATGACTGAGTGTATTTCAACATGAGTGTTCCCATTAATTATTAAATAATTCTCTACAGTGTCCAGTGTTTACCCACCGTTTTGTTCTACCTCTTCTTCCCTGGGCACAATCATATCCAATGCATGCCACTTTGGTTCCAGAAGCCTTATTAACTGAGTTCAAAGTGAACATGTAGCTAATGAAAAACAAATGTCAAAGTGCTTTTAATATGTGTGTGCAATTACAATTAAGCACTTCCGCCAAGGGAGTACCCAATCAACCATGTCAACTGGTCAACAGGATCGGCTGTCAACTAAATCAAACGGAGGAAATAACCCCATCACAACACCACTGAGAAACATCAAGGTAGAACCGTAGAGTGGAATAAGCTATCTTACCCTCAAATTGTGCATGCCACGTCATTTAAACGCTTGTGTCGTGACGCGATTGCAATTGCGCTGGAGACGCTGCAGAGCTGCACTAGAGGTTTGCCGAGTACGTTGCTGCCATGCTTGGATCGAAGAATTCACCTGTAATACTGTGCCATTACTCCTTCTTCCTTCCACACTATTCTTCTTCCACGCCATTTTCTTCACCTTAGACAGTCAGGTCCAGGTCCAGGTCAAACATATACTGTATGTCAAAGGACTTCCTGGTTAAATAAAGGTTAAGAAAGAAAATACAATAAATATATATAGGGTTAGGGTTAATCTGTCAATCTTAACGCGTTAACGATTGCAGTTAATTTGGAAACCTAACTCGGTAAAAAAAAAATACCATAAATGATACCATAAAATCATAACTTCTACTGACATGCGTGTCAAACGCCTGTAGAGGGGCTTCAAGACAGACTGACTTGTGTACTGGATTGTATTAATGATGACAGTCTTTGGTTACATTCGTGACCACTTGTCATGTTTACATAATAAACCCGAATCACCATCGCCTAATGCAATATATTGGTAAAAATGTCTACAGAATTTCAAAATCTCATCTATAAACGTTGCTGCTTGGGAGCTGGTAGCTAGCCAGACAATTGTCCAGACAATTATTCAACAACCTAACACTCAATGTTCTAATTGGAACGTTTGAATATCCTGAGTGAATGCAAATAAGCCTGTACTTAGGTATAACCATAGCGGGAGGTGCGTTGGCAGGCTGTCGGCTAACATTATCCTAGGCTAGGCTATCAACACTGCTAAAATGTCAGTGTAGGCTTGCTTCAGATTTCGGTATTCGGTTACAGTAATAGAATCCTGGATGAATGTAAATACGTGTAATTTATGTAGGTTATAACATTAGTCTACTTACCAGTTACAACAACGTGAATTTTGGGAAAGTGGGATGCTGACTGTATGAACCTGCCGAACATGTGCCGCGGACGGGCAGGAGTAGGGAGCCCTCAGTTTACGTCAGGTGCGGAGTGATTTGCGGAGTGAGTTTACTAAACTGTGCGCACAGTTTACTCTTTTTTTTTTTCTTCTCCTAGGTGACCCCAGAGGGGCTCCGTACTGTCCTTTGTGACAGGTGAAAGAACATCCTGTTTGGGATGAAAATTGATCAGTTTAAAGAAAAAAACTGTCACAAGACAAATTTGGTCAAACTCGAGTGCTTGGAGATTACTCCAAAGTCGGAACAGCGCCACAAACCAGCCAGTGGTCGAATATATAATACATCACAATAATGAAATTAATCAGATTTATATATCTGTGTGTGTTTTTTATCAATCCATTATTAATTTAGGTGTGGCTCACTGAGATATTGTAGCTCATGCTAAGGCACAGATACAGTGGCTGGCTACTGTACTGTAATGTTAGATCTATAAGACATGGAATAGACTGCCTGGAGAAAAGAGGTGTTGAAACCATGACCAGAGGGTCGACTTAACAATTAATATGCATTTATTTTATAAACTGACATGTTTGGGGCATGTATTCATTCAATATATGTTGATAACATATCTATGAACATGTTAACTATTATTTGAGTTAGAAACGATTAGAAAAGGTCAACAATCTGATGAAAATGGTTTGATGATGAATCACTGTATGGATTTTGCAGGGTAAATACATATTTTAGAGCAGAGAGTACTTCAGATAGCCAGTGTTGGTTTGCATATGCCATGGAACAAACTGCAGGGTTTTGGGATTAGAAGGCATCCATATTCAGAGGCTGTCCTGTAAATATTTGGCAGCTCCATCCGGTCACTGAGCATTTCATGAAGTGCTGACAGGCTTTGTTGCAACAATAAAAACAGGATTACAAGACAACAAAAGAGCAATTCAATTTGCAAACGACCATAACATAATCTGATTCATGCACATTTTAGTCACATCTCTGTACTTTGCGAATCTAGTTCCTCCTATCAATTCAGGTAACACATACTGATTTGGTGTCCCCAACTGTTTAGTAATATTTATGAATATGTATTAGGTAAAGTACATAAATAACCTGTTACATGTGAGCTTCACTTTAGAAAGTCTTTGGAGATGAGACTGAACTCTTTGGCATTGCCTCTCCTTCAGTTGTCCTCCTTCACTTAGCTATCTTCTGGCAGGCCTGTTGGTCTCACTTATATCTTCATGCCCATGGGACTACTCCTCTGTCCCAATGCTCCCGACCTGAGGGACCACTCCTCCGAGGCTCTTTCCCACTCCTCCTCCTCCGTCAAGCGATGAGATGCCAACCCCTATTAGAGGGGGCAATCAGTGTCCTCTAACACAGGGTTTCTCAAATCACGTCCATTATAATTGTTATGTCTTATAATGCTCTATGAACACACTATAATTGTAAATGCTAAACAATTTTGTTATTCAGTATCTCTGCAACAACACACGTTTTGTCAAGTTATTGAATAGCTGAATAGTGTGTTGTATCCGCAGATGAAAGTTCTCCTTCCCGAAATCTGCAATGTGATGCCATAGCGTCAACCGACTGACAGCACACTAATTACAGCCGACCTATAGGTATTGTCAAAGAGGGGTATGAGGACCATTTATTATACATCTGGCTTGATCATCTTCATGGGTAATTTCACTGAATCTTTTCAATCTTTGTTCATATCATATGTACAACTTTGTTGTTGCAAAACTAGTTGTTAAGCTCAAGTAGCCCAGCCGCAGTAGAGGAGCTAGTGGTATACCTCTATGTGATTGTGTTCTATTTGTGTTTGTGGTGTTAATATTGTTATAATGTAGTCAAATTCAGCTATAGACATGCATTTCGATGGCTAATCTCTGTGTTGACTTCTTAACAATAGAACCAGTTCTGAGCTGAAACTGTTGGCGCAGTCTTGATGCTTTTGGTGTGTAGTAAAACAATTGTCAGTGAAAAGAGTCTGAAGCTGATGCTTGATGCTTCTAATCCACGGTGGGCATAAAATAGACAATGTGTGTTTATTATTACAAACACAAGAGGATTGTCTATTGAATTGGAGAGCACTTTCATAGCCCTGCTTTAAACTTACTACCTAACCTAACCTAACAGTACTACCGTTCATCCTTTCTTAACATAGGGGAACTTACTTATTATGCTTCAGCATTCTAGGGTTATATCATAAGGCTAGGCTACATCAATCTGCCCACCAAGGAACATTAGGTATTTGAGAATCTTTAATCAAGATCAAGATGATCCTGTACTGTGTCCAGTCCCTCCCTTTGAAACAGTATGACACATCTGAATCTCTATGATACCATATGCAATATACCTTTATCATGCTTATATAATCCAATGACATGTATATGCTTTGGATAATAGGTCCCTGATGACTTAACACAAGGTCATGAATGGAGGTCATAGCCCTGTCACTTAGATGTGGCTCTGGCTGCAGCGAACTCTGTACCAGTGGGACAGATAACCGTCTCCCACAGATCCCTTCCACTCTGTCAGAGGGGCTTCAGGACGTGATCACGTTAGCAATAAAGCAGGCTAGTGGCACTAGTGTATTTATATGTTTTTATGGAACATGGACATTTATAATGTAAGCTGTGAAGCAAGGTCAAAAGGATGTCACAAAAAAACCAAGCTACTTCTAAGTGATTAAACACTGTGCTATACACTTTATAAGTCATGCCAATACGTGAGCTTAGAATTATAAGGTTCTATCTCCGTTTAGAGTAGTTCAGAGATATTGAGCGTCAACGTTTTTACATTCCATTATGTTTTGTGAGATGGAACCTTTTTATTTTATGAATTACTAACTCAAAAATGTCAACATTTTAAAAAATAAACACCACACAGGCATTAATAAACACCTAATGGGTCCAGTTATGTAAAAAACTACATTTTGACAAAAATGGAACCTTATAATTCTAATGTCACAAATATTACTGGTCACATAGATACAGTAGGACTGATAATAGTTGAATTAACCTACGGTACTTTAGTCACATATGACAAATTCAAGAGCCTTTCAGACTGAATATATACTGTAACTTAATAACCATGCAGGGGAAAAGGCTGCATTGGCAATATACCGTATGAAACCGATTATGTATATGTTTAGTATTTGCTGTGTAATTTCAATCATGGTTTACCTTAATGAAAGCCCTGAGAATGTTTCTTGAGGCTGTGCTATTTTCAATTTGGCTGCTCACTCATATGGAAAGGTGTGATTTTAATTTACAGGCTCCACTCATTACAGATTTTTATTTCCACACCAAATGGCAGAAATCCATTTACATTTGGCACTCAAATCGTGATCGGCCTTGTTAAACTACATTAGACAGACTTTTTGCTGATAGCTGCCATTACCTGTATTGGCAGACTAAATGCCTTAAAAATGCAACATCCAGTGTCTCCATAAGGACCCTGCATACTCAATGTTGCACTGCAATGTGCATCACCTAACCACGTGCATCACCTAACCATTCCAATGATCTCGAGGTTCAAAAGCCATTTGAGCATTTTCCTTTTTTTTTCCAGCTATACATTAATTAAAATTGTGTAAATATTGTTCTGTTACTTCCTACTTAAGTGTTGTCAAACCAACACATTCCTTAGAACATACATTTTGGGAAAGTCTAATTGATAATGTTCAAATGTGGTTATGAAAATGAAGAAAAAAAAAGAAATAATACTATTTAGACTAAATAAACAGAGGTATCAATGCAATGTGTCTGGGGTGTGTTCCCGTCCTGATCAATCTACTCCATAGTTGAGGGTCACGCAAGGGTTCACAATGGTTCCACCCTGTTGGTAATCATAATTCTCACATGCCTTTGATGAGTGGAATCTCATTAGAGTTAATACCTGATAAAGCCAGGAGACGCGACCCCTCTTACAGACAGAGCATCTTTCATGAGCTCGGCCCAATTATAGGCTTTAATATGATTTACGATGAGGATTACAGACACACTCCACAGCCAGGCTAACAGTCATACACACACTATCCAAGCATCCATGCAAACCAGAATACACACTATCCAACCAATCACACCAGAAGACACGAATGAAAGGAAATGCAAACTGTGTCTATTGAATGGTAGCCTATCTTAAAATAATTGGATGAAAATATGGAATCTGATCAGTTTGTCCATAAGTTTTAACCTGAAGTTGCTCTCATAAAATCATCAGACACAGAGTGGAAAACATTAATTGTACGAAACCCTACACAAACACACAGAAGATGCACACTTTATTGTGAACTTGGCATCAGGACAAGCCACTTGTTTGAAGTTGAAGTAGAAACTTACTGTAAATAAACTCATGTCAACCCCCCCCCCCCGCCTTTCTGCTCTAAACTAGATCTACAGCTGGCTAGGAAGTACAAAAGACTGGGAAGTAAATTACCACATCATAAATCTGATGTCTCCAATGAACTTGGCCAGACACCTTACTCTGCACTATGCATGCATCAGAGTGGCAATCAAGAGAGAGCTGAAATTAACCAAATCAACGCTTTATCCTCTTAAGACCATAAAACTCCTTCTTTCCAGCACTTTCACCATTGCCTCCACGGCCACTTCTGCTTCTATTGCCCCTTATGAATATACTACATGCAAATCCACTATTAATATCATCACTGAAATAACATCTCTTTTATGTAAATCAACCCAGGTTGATTCCATAAATAATGTTTCCTACAGTTTAGGCTACCTAAATGTTTTTGGGTTTTTTAACAGATAAATTAGGAGTGCTGATGAAACCATTCCATGTGACTCCCTGTCCTGTAAAAGGTGGGAATGAATGAAATCACTGGCGTCATAGATATGCTGACACTGCATCTTTGCCTTTATTTGCTAAGCCGGTGTGGTGAGATTGATTAGTTTATAAAGCTGCATGCTCAGGTTTTGCGGTATTTGTGTAAGACACTCTCTCTCTCCCTCTCTCTCTCTCTCTCTCTCTCTCTCTCTCTCTCTCTCTCTCTCTCTCTCTCTCTCTCTCTCTCTCTCTCTCTCTCTCTCTCTCTCTCTCTCTCTCTCTCTCTCTCTCTCTCTCTCTCTCTCTCTCCGTCACATAATTCTTACCGTTAAGCTCGGTGAGAAGGGGGACAGACGGTGAGCCAGTCTTGTAAGAGAGAAGAGAACACTTGTTTTTTTCTCTCCACTTGAAACAGAGCCAGAAGTGGAATTACAGTATTCCCCCCCCATCATTGCTCAGTATTCTACAGGCATGAGGGATCACTTTACTAAATCAGTTTGAGTTGGCATGGGTTGACATGGGTTGGCATAGGCTGGCATGGGCTGTCAACAAATACCTAAAGCAATATCTAAAATAATAAATTATCCTTTAAATCAAGCATCAAACCAATCACCAAAGTCAACTTAGATAAATGTACATTGTTCATTTCTACAATTGTTGCTCTTTTGCTAAGAGAGACTCTGGATGTCTGCACCACTCTCTATTTATTATGGCATTGTGCTCAGGCTATGGTTCAATGTAATGTTTATTCTGCCACGAACGGTGATGAACCGTGCCTCAATGATATGCCAACTGACCCTTGAAAAACCCATTAAGGTTATTGCAGACCCAGGTTATAATCTCCTCCATAGTGTGCTGAGTCCAAACTGATTGATTTCTTCAGAGGAGGTTTATTTTAGAGCCTCGTAAATTCAATTGAGAGAGCACACAAGTTCTTGTGTGGTGGGGTGGACTCGGTGGAACATCACAATGTTTATTTAACGGCTTGATTCCGTTCCGGTTCCCATAATCTCTCACACCTTCATTGTTTACTGGGACTGGATAGGTACTGTGTATGTACATGCACCTACTATGGACTTCCATAGGTTATGTTGAACATTCACTGTGTTTCCTTCTACCCAGTCCATACAGATCCATCACATTATGATCTACACATTGAAGGGGAAGGTGTAGTGGTTTGAACTAAGCCTTACTCAACCCATAGACTCAGTGGAAGGCCCTACAAGCTGACACTTTATCTGATCTTTATCTTTATCTTTATCTGAAGCTTCCATTGGATGATTGTTGTGGTTGTGTCTCTCTCTCTCACTGGTTATAGATTGCTAGACTTAGTGATGTTTGAAGCTCAGATGACGCCACATACCAGGATGGATTTATAAACCATCATCATATGTTCTCCTTTGACATTGAAACAGTCCTTGTTTGTTTTAATTAGGGTTGTCAATGTTAACGTGTTAACGCTTGCGTTTAATCTGGAAACCGTAACGCGTTAATTTTTAAAAACGTTATTATATTATCAAGTTCTACTGACATGCGTGTTTTTGAAATTAGTTTTATGAAATTAATTGCTATGAAGCTCAGTTTGTCAAGCATTTCTTTATTCCAACACAACACATGTTTTTGCTTTATCTCCCCCCAGAAATACAAGTAAATAATGATTAATCACAGCCTATTATTGTGAGTAACTTGATTCAATTCATTTGTTTATCAATTGACTGCACTAGTTTTAATTAATATCCAAATGGTTGTTTGTAAAAAAAAAAAAAAAAAAAGCATTCGTATGCTATCAAATGATACATACTGTAGAATTGGTTGACTGGCGACAGAGAGAATTTGAATGGGCCATAGAAAATGCAGTCTCATCTCCCCTCCTGCAAAAGGCCTCTCAGTCGGTGAGTCATAAGCATAGTATTCAGATTTACCATACACTTCCTGAATGTAAAATAGCAAATGTAGCAGTAGACAAAGAGCTGACACCCCTTCCGACTTTGTAAGGTCTCATCCCAGTCTTTGTATCTTTTCTCATTGTGTGAGTTTCGATTGGAGTAACATGACTAAATGTCAGATATTCTTGTTGAATTTCCATCAGCACTGAGCGTCTGTCTCATTTTCAGGTGAACAGAAACCAGAGATTATTCAAATACAGATTGTTGCCACCACAATGTCAACTGTACCCAAATCCTATCAACGTGATGGGATTGAGCTGTTTGATTGATTGATTGAGAACTTTATTAGAAGATTTGCAGAAGTAGGTACATGAAAGTACATATTACATACAAGGTCAACTAACAGGATAAAAACCCAAGAAAGCCACTGGCTTATTTCAATTGGGGTCCTTGATACTCAATTTGTTACGGCTGGGCCGTCACACACGCCCTCTCCCGCCCCCACAGCTCGAGCACCCGCCCCCACAACTCGAGCACAGCGTGCTCTCCGCCGCAGGTGAAGCTCGTTCCCGGTGATTGGAGGGTTATCCAGCCACAGTCAAACCAACACACCTGTCTCCACTCCCAATTAACCCTCTGGCTACATCTACCCTGGACTCCCTTCATTCATCGTCAGTTCTTCCCTAAGAATGACCTGGCAAGTATCCTCTGTGATTAGTTATGAACTTTGCTCTTGTGCCTATTCTTGTGATTCGTTGATATCTGATGTACTGGCCTACCGTGGAGACTTACCCTGCTTTCCTGTTCCTCCACAGCCCATGCCAACCACTACCGCCATCCCGCCAGGTTGAAACCCCCAGCCCGCCAGGCTGAAACCTCCGGACTCATCATCTGTGTTTCCACCCACCTGCACTGTAAATAAATACCCTACGGGGCTAACACTGTATTCTGCCTCCGGTGTCGTGTCCTTGAGCTCCCTCGCCCCCGTGTCATAACAGAAGAACTGACCATGCAATTGGGCTCAGACGACACGAAGGACCGGGCACCATCTCCCACCCCTGGATCCGGTCCGACGGCTATCCAGATCCTCGCTGAACACACTCACCTCCTCCAGGCGGCCGCTACAGCGTGCCAGGCCCTGAACACTCGCATGACAACCCAGGAGGCTAACCAGGAGCACCGCGCCACCCAGATGCAGCACCTCATCTCTACGACCCAAGCGCTTACAGCACAGGTGGCCGCGCTCGCAGCCTTTGCCCCCCCCCCTGCTCTCCCTGACCCTGCCCAGCTACCGGCACCACCTACTGGACAGCCACGGGAGCCCCACCTAGCCAGCCCCCGCCCCTTCGACGGAGCCTTCGCCCAGTTCCGAGGCTTCATCCTCCAGTGCGAGTTGGTGTTCTCGCATCAGCCCAGCCAGTTCTGGTCGCCGGCAGCCCGGGTGGCGTTCATCACCAACCTCACCACCGGCGACGCCCTGAATTGGGTCCAGGCCACCCTCTGCGCCCGCCCTGACCTGTTCGGTGACTACGCTACCTTCCTCACGGAGTTCAAGAGGGTTTTCGACCACCCCACTGCAGGACAGGAGGTCGGGGCGCGACTGATGTCACTCCACCAGGGGAACCGGACCGCGGCGGCCTACTCTACCGAGTTTCGCACCCTGGCAGCCGGAAGCGGATGGAATGACAGGGCACTGCGATCTGCTTTCCGCCAGGGGCTGAGTGAGGCCATCAAGGACGAGCTCGTCCGGGACAGACCCGCCGCCCTGGACGAACTAGTGGCCCTAGCCATCGACGTTGACGAGCGCTCCCGGGAGCGTCGGAGAGAGAGAGGGCGCTACCAGACCAGCCCGCCACGCCCCCAGGACCCTATCGTCACAGCCAACCCCTCCTCCGCACGGGAGTCGACCTACACCCCATGCACTGGCGAGGAGCCGATGCAGCTTGGTCGAGCCCGCCTCACCACGGCGGAGAAGGAGAGGAGAAGGGCCCAGGGCCTGTGCCTCTATTGTGGAGAGAAGGGACACCTCCGTGACACCTGCCCGTCCCTATCAAAAGGGCAGGCTCACCCGAAGGGGGAATCCGGGTGAGCCGTGTCTCTCAATCCCCACCTACCACCAGCCCAGCCAGGTTCTCTGTCACCCTCTCCTGGCAGGGGCAGAACCTCACGGTCGAGGCCATTATTGACTCGGGAGCAGACGAGAACTTTATGGACGCCCAGCTGGCCCGCTCAGCTGCCGTTCCCCTCGTTGCCCTCGAGACCCCCCTCTCCGTCTCAGCCCTAGACGGACACAGCCTGGGGCCTCTCACCCACCGCTCTACACCCCTCTCCTTGACCGTCTCTGGGAACCATGTGGAGGAGATCCGGTTTTACATCCTCAAGACCCCCCAGTCCCCGCTCATCCTGGGACGACCGTGGCTCGAGCTCCACATTCCCCATGTCAGCTATGGTGAGGGACGTATCCTGAGCTGGAGTACCGCATGCTACGCCCGGTGCCTCCGTGCCGCCCATACCCCCACATCGCCTCTGCGACCGCCTCCGGCTCCCCCTGACCTCTCCTCCATCCCAGAGGTCTACCACGACCTCGGAGAGGCCTTCAGCAAGGAGCGTGCTCGCACCCTGCCGCCTCACCGGCCCTACGACTGTGCCGTCGAGCTCCGCCCTGGCAACAAACTTCCGGTCAGTCGCCTCTACAACCTTGCCCCCCCGGAGAAGGCAGCCATGGACACCTACATCTCCGACTGTCTGGCTGAGGGGCTCATCCGTCCATCACACTCCCCGGTGGCAGCGGGGTTTTTCTTCGTTAAGAAGAAGGATGGAACCCTCAGGCCATGCATTGACTACCGTGAGCTCAATGCCATCACCGTCCGGAACACCTATCCTCTCCCCCTCATGAGCTCCAACTTTGAGCCCCTCCTTGGGGCCACCATCTTCACTAAGCTGGACCTCCGGAACGCCTACCATCTGGTCCGGATTCGTGAGGGTGACGAGTGGAAGACGGCGTTCAAGACCCCCCGTGGCCACTATGAGTACCTTGTCATGCCCTTTGGTCTCACTAACGCCCCCTCCGTCTTTCAGGCCCTCATGAACGACGTCCTCAGGGACATGCTGGACATCTTTGTCGTCCTCTACCTGGATGACATCCTAGTATTCTCCAGGAACCCTGAGGAGCATGTCCAACATGTCCGCCTAGTCCTCCAGCGCCTACTGGAGAATCGCCTTTTTATTAAGGCTGAGAAGTGCTCGTTCCACACTCACTCTGTGGAATTCCTGGGGCTCATCGTGGAGGGTGGGTTGACTCGCCCTGACCCCAAGAAGACTCGGGCCGTCGTCGAGTGGGGCCAACCTACCACCCGGAAACAGCTGCAGTCATTCCTCGGCTTTGCCAACTTCTACCGGCGATTCATCCGGGACTTCAGCCGGGTAGCCGCCCCCCTCACTGCCCTCACCTCCCCCCTGCGCCAGTTCACGTGGACACCAGCAGCCAGCGCTGCCTTCAGTGACCTGAAGAGGCTCTTCACCTCGGCGCCGGTCCTAATCAACCCAGACCCCTCTAGGCCCTTCATTGTGGAAGTGGACGCCTCAGACACGGGCGTCGGTGGCGTGCTCTCTCAACGATCGGAGGACCAGACCGTGCACCCCTGCGCCTTCTACTCCCGCCGTTATACCTCCGCCGAGGCCAACTACGACATCGGGAACCGCGAGCTGCTGGCGGTGGTGGAGGCGTTCCACGAGTGGCGGCACTGGCTGGAGGGCGCAGAGCACCCCTTCACCGTCTGGTCGGACCACAAGAACCTAACCTACATCAAGTCGGCCAGGCGGTTGAACTCCCGTCAGGCACGCTGGGCCCTGTTCCTCGGGCGGTTTAACTTCCACCTCACGTTCCGTCCGGGCTCCCTGAACGCCAAGGCTGACTCCCTTTCTCGGCTCCATGCCGCAGAGGAGGAACCCACCACTCCTGACACCATCGTTCCATCCTCCCGGGTCGTTGGAGTGGTCACCCTGGAGATCGAGGCGGTGGTCAGAGCTGCACAGCGCACCCAGCCAGATCCCCGACCGGGGTCCCCCGGCCGTCTCTTCGTCCCGGACGCCGTCAGGACCAAGGTGATGCAGTGGGGCCACGCCAGCCGCTTCGCCTGCCATCCTGGGGCCCTACGCACACTGTCCTTCCTGCGCCGGCGGTTCTGGTGGTCCACCATGGCCGCGAACGTCAGGGAGTTCGTCTCGGCCTGCCCTACCTGCGCTCGCAGCAAGGCATCCCACCGGCCGCCTTCAGGACTGCTGCGGCCTCTACCCGTGCCCGGTCGACCGTGGTCCCACCTCGCCATGGACTTCGTGACCGGCCTTCCCCCGTCCCTAGGCAACACGGTCATCCTCACCATCGTGGACCGCTTCTCCAAGTCCGTGCGGTTGGTAGCTCTGGCAAAGCTACCGACCTCGGCGGAGACGGCGGAGCTACTCACCACCCACGTCTTCCGGCTTTACGGGCTTCCCCAGGATGTGGTTTCCGACCGTGGCCCCCAGTTCACATCCAAGGTGTGGCAGGCCTTCTGTTCTGGGATTGGGGCCACGACCAGCCTCTCCTCCGGCTACCATCCCCAGACCAATGGGCAGGCGGAGAGAGCCAACCAGAGCCTGGAGTCGGCACTCCGCTGCATGTCCTCCCTCCATCCATCCTCCTGGAGCAAGGACCTACCCTGGGTGGAGTACTCCCTGAACGCCATGGTGAATGAAGCCACCGGCCGGTCCCCCTTCGAGTGCTCCTTGGGGTACCAGCCACCCCTGCTTTCTACCCAGGAGGGCGAAGCGTCGGTACCATCGGTCCAGGCACACCTCCTTCGCTGTCGTCGGGTCTGGACCTCCGTACGCTCGGCCTTGCTTCGGGCCACCGCCCGAACTACCCGAAGCGCCAACCGTCGTCGCACTCCAGCTCCGGTGTACCAGGTGGGCCAGAGGGTCTGGCTCTCCACGGCGGATCTCCCCCTCAATGTCCCCTCCCGGAAGTTGGCGTCGAGGTACATCGGCCCCTACGCCATCGACCGGGTCATCAACCCCGCTGCCATCCGGCTGGTCCTCCCTCACTCCCTCCGTCGGATCCACCCGGTGTTCCACGTCTCCCGGGTTAAGCCCCATGTCGCCAGCGACCTGATGCCACCAGCCCCTGCACCGCCCCCTCCTCAGTTGGTGGATGGCCACCCCCAGTGGGCGGTAAGGAGGCTCCTCAGGGCTCGTCGCTGTGGCCGGGGTTTCCAGTACCTGGTGGACTGGGAAGGATATGGCCCAGAGGAACGGAGCTGGATTCCCCGGTCCCAGATCATGTCCCCAGTCCTCCTCAGGGACTTCTATCGGGCCCACCCGGAGGCTCCGGGCCGGTCGCCAGGAGGCTCCCCCTCGGGGGGGGGTCCTGTTACGGCTGGGCCGTCACACACGCCCTCTCCCGCCCCCACAGCTCGAGCACCCGCCCCCACAACTCGAGCACAGCGTGCTCTCCGCCGCAGGTGAAGCTCGTTCCCGGTGATTGGAGGGTTATCCAGCCACAGTCAAACCAACACACCTGTCTCCACTCCCAATTAACCCTCTGGCTACATCTACCCTGGACTCCCTTCATTCATCGTCAGTTCTTCCCTAAGAATGACCTGGCAAGTATCCTCTGTGATTAGTTATGAACTTTGCTCTTGTGCCTATTCTTGTGATTCGTTGATATCTGATGTACTGGCCTACCGTGGAGACTTACCCTGCTTTCCTGTTCCTCCACAGCCCATGCCAACCACTACCGCCATCCCGCCAGGTTGAAACCCCCAGCCCGCCAGGCTGAAACCTCCGGACTCATCATCTGTGTTTCCACCCACCTGCACTGTAAATAAATACCCTACGGGGCTAACACTGTATTCTGCCTCCGGTGTCGTGTCCTTGAGCTCCCTCGCCCCCGTGTCATAACACAATTCATCGTTACATGTAAGACAGACAAAAAACTAGTACTATCTACAAGATAATACAGACAAATAACTAGTACTATCTACAAGATAAACATACATCCAACATGGGAAGAACAATACAACAAAACTGTAATGTATTCATGTCATGTTACGTGTGTAAAATGTGTAAAACCATGTAATGCTCATTGTGTTGGTCAGGTCTAGCAATTCGAGAAATGAAAGGTAACAAACATAATTGTTCTTAAACAGTGAATAAAATAAGAAAGAGAGTTTAGAGGATATTATAGGATAGCGTTTACCCTCTGATGTTGAAAGTAGCTTCCGCTATGAGCATACCTCTGCATAATACAACTTTAAGTTAAGGTATTTAACCCTGGGTTCTCTGAAGGAGATGAGGGAGACATATCTCTATGAGGGGGTCGCTATACGGGTCATTCACAACTCTTATTGAATCACACCTAACAGACTGGAGTGGAAAAGCCCTGCCATATCCCCATAAAAGGCTACTCTTTCTCATTTAGTGAACCGCCTCTTACACAAGCGGCGCAAGAGAAGAAATCGGGTGAGATGTCTCTGTCATCTCTGTCAGAGAACCAGGGTTATATACCGTAACCTCAAGTTCTCTTTCAGTTGACTCTCGTGACATCTCACGATGGGACATCTGTAAAAAAAAAAAAAAAAAAAACGCCCATCATGGCATCAGGTTGGAGACCTCCTTGAAGAAAGCCCACGGTGGAGCAATTCCTCTGTGGGGGCTGCACTCCCTGACAACTTATTGAAGTGATAGCCTCAACTACCCAGTGAGAGAGAGAAGGACACTCAAGCCTGGGTTGGCGAAGCAAACGAAAACATTGATTACACCCTCTGAACGCATGTGTTCTGTCCATGTCGATGCACAGGGTGAGAATCACAGTGATAGAAAAGTGTAAGGAACAAGCCCACGTCTTTTGCAGTGACCCTAAAACAACCAGTGAGAGTGTGTGTCTAGTGGGTTTCATTTTTATTTTATTTTTTTACTGTGCTCAGTATTTGTTATGTCTGCAAACTGGGTTAGCAGTGATGCATCAGAGTACTAATAGGAGTGTTCGATTATTCTGCTATTGTGGTGTTATGCCTGAGTGATTATATCTGTGATGTATTGCTCTGTTCTGTCCGTCGATACGCAAGTAAACCAACGTGGAGTTGATGCTACAACTGTGTTGTGTGTTTATTATGACAAACACAGGAGGATTGTCTATTGAAACCTTGAAATGGAGCCGCTTCAGTGACAGATAAGTATAGGGGGCAGCTATGCATGTTAGAACAAATGAACCTTGTCGCCATTCCATGGACCACAAACTGAAGCTGGCTGTGCACAGACCAGTCACATCCAACTCTTCTTTAACTAACTACAACATGATTATGTGACACAGTCTAGTGAAAAGATCGCATGTCTGCAATGTCGCGCAAATGACCAAAAAGCTGTTCCGTTATTTTGCATATTACGAGTATTGAAGAGCCCACTCGATATAACAAACAACAGATTTAGGATCACTAAATACTTATAATTTGTGAATTGGATTCGCCAATATAGTATACTGGGCAAGTGATAGCAAGTGACTTGAAAACAAACATTTTAGGACGTGCTCAAAAGCAAGGACTGTGTGATAATGTAATAATAATAATAATAATAATAATAATAACCATTATTATTATTATTAATAATAATAATAATCATACTTATGTGTAGTCATATGTTTTTAGCATGTTGATGTTCTCTCAGCATGTTATGATATGCAGTTAGATGTTCATAGCGATGCTCCTTTTTTTTTTTTTTGGGATTTTATCCCTTTTTCACCCAATTTGGTATCCAATTAAACCCAACCTAGCATCCAATTATCCCCTGCCTATTGCGTAGGATCCGCCGCACGACCCCGTGGCCGGCAGCCCCAGAGGAGGCCGCCAGGCAGACTAGCTGACTGGCTCCTCGAGCCCAGCACCGTTATTCCGGCACCCAGGGGGCGGTGTTGCGCGACGGATCCTTGTCTGGAACTATTCCTATACCGCCCTCGGGAGCGGCCGCTCAATATGCCGCTCCCTGTGTGTGCCTCGGCCATATCCGGATCTGGCGAGCTGGGATTCGATCCCAGTCCCCGGTGGGCAGCTTGCACTAGTGGCTAGTGCTTAGACCGCTACACCACCGCGGGGCACTCGATGCTCCTTTTTAGTGCTGGCTACTAGCAGCTGTTTTACATGTTTTGAGTCAGAGCGAGTTTCTCCGCTATTTGGTTTGAGGTGTACCAACATTCAAATAAGCATATCTTCTTCAACTATTTTCAGATCTCAATCTATGACACATCATTTGGAAACTTACAATCTGCACTGTCTTTCATAATATGGAAACAAGTGAAAAATGACCATGCCTACTTGAGGACTTTTTCCCCAGACCCTGTCACATATGAGACAGCTGGAAGCTACAGCAGCAGAGCTAGGAATGCACACACCGCAGGGAGAGTGTTTGACGTCCGCTAGCTGTCCTCATCTTGCACTACAGCTGCCGCTTTGTGGGAGATTTACCCAGCCCTGGTGAAGTTGTTCGGAGAGTTATCAGAAGACACCAATCACACAGGCAAGGAAAAGAGCAAAATGTTCTGGGATGAAGGTAAACATGAGACATTGGCTGTTTGTATCAGAATTGGCTGCTGTGAAATACGCCCTGTAAACCTGTAAGGCTTTGTCCTCGTTCCAGCTGAGGAGGGACGACACAGCCTTGATAAACACTCAAATTAATATGGCGAAAGGAGGGTCTCAACATAGTCAAGGCAAATGTATGTATATCGCACATATGAATATGTATATAGTACATCATGTATGTATAGAGCACATGAATGCAAACTCATAGTGCTTTACATAAAAACATGCAATAAAAGAACAATTAAAAGTGAAATAGGTCATCATTTAAAATATAGTCGATTAAAAGCCGAGCAAAAGACACACGCACACATAAAGAAGAACATGTCAGGCTTCAGACATTCAAGGGGGTGAGTTTGTGGGGGACAAGCGATAACCCATCTTTAAAAAGTTTCAGATTTTCAGGAACATTTGGCTCATGGTTGGAGCTGTCTGGGGAGGCGGTGCTGAACCCAGCGACCTGGCTAGCTGAAGAGGACGAGCTCATCCTATATGGAGTCAGTGCCATGAACCTTATCCTCACAGACCAGAGGAACAGGGTGCAAATCCCCACACTCTCGGTCTCTCTTCATTGCTGTGAAAGATGTTCCAGATGTTGACTGCAGAAGCTTCTGCTCAGGAGTAAGTAGTATACAATAAAGCATCAAAAGACAGAGATCCACCATTTCAGAAGACTGTTTTAGGAGTAAGTAAAACATCTTGATTATCAAAATGATTTGGTTTAAAGGTTCATCTTTTTTACTGGCTCTAACATTAGGTCTAAGCCTATAATATTGGAAGTGTTGCTGTCCACACGTGTGGTGTTGAACATCTATTTTGCACTCATTCGTGTAATTGGACTTCACCAATTCTATAGACTGATTTTTATTTTTAATGTACTTACGTATTTTCCTTTACAGATTTCCATTAATAATTCAATCTTGATTGTATTGTTACATTTATATGTAATGTTTTATAGAAATGTTTAATAGGAATCAATCATTTTAGGCTTACATTTTCACGACATATAAAACAGATCAGGCATATAGACACAGTACATCCATTACTTGTGTAATGTTATTGTTAATAGACCTAGCCTAATTACAGTGTAAGGCCATCATTTCTGTCTCTTTTGAAATTGCGGTTCGACTGAGCTGTTTGTTGATTGTTGTTGTCCTAATCTATTATTATTTGGTTCACTTTAGGCCTATCATTTCTGGAATTAAAGTGTTCAAAGTATTTATTAAATAATTAAAATAAAAATCTCTATTTCTTTCATAAATTACACTCTGAGTATATAATGGACTATCTGGTACTCTCCAATGTAATGTATACTGTACATTTCCATCCATTGAATTGTTCCTAACCCATAAATAAAACATTCACATTAAATAGTGATTTTTAGCTGAGGAAATGCGAGGTGAGGTTGTAACTTTCCCCGTTGTAAAGCAGAGTTGACCAGGAGGAGAATGCAGCAGCAGGGGATGATGAAGCATGCAGCCCTGTTAATGACGTCTGAGTCCTGGCACTGGGCCACTGTTTACTCTGCCTGTTTGTCATCGGGCCTTCAACACTGGGACCAATCATCAGGCTCTCATGGCTCCAGCCACACACACACACACACACACACACACACACACACACACACACACACACACACACACAGGGACGTTATATCAAAATCATCCTTCCACACAGCACAGATGGTTACTGTGGGGCAACTGGGAATGCCTTAGCATATCAGCAAGCCTAACGAGAGAGTTAGCCTCTGTAGATGATGTCAGTCAATCTATTCAATTTAATTAGGGCCTTATCTCTTCATGACAAGTATTGCAAAAACGAGATACCTCCCACCATAACAGTGGGAAAATCTGACACGGTTCTCGTTAAGACAATAATAATACGATATATTTCTCAAGGTCAGATATTTAGCAATATCAAATTAACACATTATTTGAAGTCTACAGGTATTGACCACGGTTTGTTTACTTCACCAGAGAAACACACACATGGAAGCAAAGAGGCGCTAGTTGTATATTACTGAGGGATGACTTCAGAGGGTCTTCGGAGCGTGGCCACGCTTATCTGATGAGGAGAAACCACGTTGGGTTCCATTGATCATGAAATCCTGACTGATCTCAAAGAAGGCTCACTGTCGCGGGCTTTCCAGAATTATGCAGACGGTGTCTGCTGGAGATAATAAAAACAAGGAGAGCTTTGTCAAAAGTCTGACTGAGATCAAAATGGAATCATTCAAGTATTCAAGACAGGTTAGGCTCTGGATAAAGGTAGCACAGAAGAGTAATTCCTTTGGATGGTTCCGTCCTGGTGGTCATCTCACAGTTACTGGAACTAGAAAGTGAGACACACACACAGACACACGCGTACGCCCACACACACACACACACACACACACACTACAGACATTTACATTTACATTTACATTTTTGGCATTTAGCAGACACCTTATTCCAAAGCGACTTACAATCAATACATTTGAATACTAAGCATGTGAATCAGCAGTCAACTATTCGTTGCAGGAAGAGTACTCTAGCTCGGGCCCGGGGCCACTGATAGAAGGAAAAACCTTCTCCCTATTATCGCCTTCTGCTAAAACGTTTTTTTTTTTTGTTTTTTTTGTTTTAATTACTGGAGAAACTGAGAAACAGTACAAGGGGGGCAGTAGAAGTTCTTAGGGACACAGTAAAGGGGAAAGCGGGTGTCTTTAGGAGACGTAGTGGTGAGGGTCAGAAGATGTCTCAGGAGGAGCAGTTAAGATGTAACCTGAAGAGATGGGTCTTCAGTCTACGACGGAAGATGGGTAGTGACTCTGCCGTTCTGACAGCCGTGGGGAGCTCATTCCACCAGCGGGGTTGCGCTGCCTCTCTGGTAAGGAATGGTCGTATCCTTCTGATGTTGTAGAGGAGGAATCTGCAGGAGCGAGCCGTTGCTGCAATGTTCTCCGCACAGGATAGTCGGTTATCCAGGATCACTCCAAGGTTCTTGGCTGTCAGGGAGGGGGTTACAGTAGAGTTCTCCACTGTGATGGAGAAGTCTTGGAGAGGGCAGGCTTTCCCGGGGATGAAGAGGAGCTCGGTCTTGTTAAGATTGAGCTTGAGATG
Organism: Nansenia antarctica; assembly: GCF_963989245.1. Lineage (NCBI taxonomy): Eukaryota > Metazoa > Chordata > Actinopteri > Argentiniformes > Microstomatidae > Nansenia > Nansenia antarctica. The sequence continues at coordinate 51,995,265 of NC_137689.1, forward strand.
GTGGTCAGCCATCCAAGTTGAAATGTCAGCGAGACATGCTGAGATACGGGTTGCCACGTGTACATCAGACGGGGGGAAGGACAGGAAGAGTTGAGTGTCGTCTGCGTAGCTGTGGTAGGAGAGCCCATGTGAAGAGATTACCGAGCCAAGAGACTTGGTGTAGAGGGAGAAGAGTAGGGGCCCTAGGACGGAACCCTGGGGAACTCCAGTGGAGAGGGTTCGTGGAGAAGATAGCGATTCTCTCCAGGTCACCTGGTAGGAGCGGCCCGCCAGGTAGGAAGACAGTCAGACAGTCCCATCCTCTAGCACACCATAGAGTAGGCCTACATTTTGAACATTGAATACCTTTCAAAGTATTCAAAGCTTCCCTCCCACCTCCTCAGCCGATTGTACAGTAGGAGTGAAGAATAGGGTGTTTAACACCTTGGCTACACTTTGGTGATTGGTGCCCATCTAGGCAGTATTATTTAGGAATTGTTCATAAGTGCCCATTACCTTGTGCAACATACATTGTGCATTCACAGAATCTGTCTCATAGTTCATGAAATGAGTTTAGCTTTCCACTGGATATATACATTGGTTCCATTATGTCCACACATGATTGCCTGCAAAAAATCATTATATACACAACCTAATAACACAGAAGAAAACATGAGTCATCAATCAAATTTTTTGAGTTGACCGCAACAGACTGAAATGCCCATCATATGGTGTGCTTCGAGGAAGAAGGGTTGAAATGTAATTTTGTGTTGCTATTGAGGATCACAGTTCTCCTGAGATTTGGACAGAGAGCATATGACGGAGGCGGCAGTAGCCTAGTGGTTAGAGAGGCCGGGCAATCGGAAGGTCGCTTATTCGATCCCCGCCTCAGGAGGTAGCTGCATGTGAGCTGGTGACTGGAGGGTTGCTGGCATCATATCTAAGGTGCCTACTACCACTGCCACTGTGCCCATGAGCAAGGCACTTAACCCCTGATTCCTCCAGGGGTGTTGATTATATCTGACCCTGTGCTTAGAGCAAAAAATATATTTTGTTGTACTTCGTTGTGCAATGATAAAAAAAGGTTGAATCTAATCTAATCTAATCTAATGACCCCTCATAAAGGCAGTATCAGTAGAGGGTTGGAGATTATTTCCACACTCTGGTCATTCCTGTGGGTCGGCCAGAGGTTAACCACTATGCTTACCCAAACGGCTTTAGTAGGGATTGGAGATCATGTGTTGAGATATCCATCTTCATCTCCCTCTGATGGCCTTCGTCCAGGACGGCGAAACCTCATCACATTTACACTTCAAAGCTGGTTTGCCTCTTTATGGTCACGGTGGGAGGAGGGTGACGTTAGTTAGCTCATGGGCGGCTGGCTAAGTGATATGTCTTACACCTCTAGCCCTGGGGGAAGCCATTTATCTGTTCTAATGGTGCGTAGCATTGAAAGAGACTTTGAATAACGGATGCCGAGATGAATGGTAGTAACCAGCTGGACAAATGACATATCTTGTCCCTGTGAATGTGCCACTGCATGGCGTGGAAGACTCGAAAGGACTAAAAAATATAGGAAATATAGGACATAGGAAATATACTATTGATAGGCCAATAGGTGTAAGACTCTTATGACTTTGGCGGTTTTACTTAACCTTTCGGTCTTTTTTTCCCTAAACACACACACATACACACGCACACAAACATACAAGGACACACACACACATACACACACACACACACACTGAGAGATGCAGCAGCATACGCATTAACTACACTACAAACAGGCCCATCCTCTTACGAGTACAAATGAAATTGTTGCAGGACTGTGGTAATAAGAGACCAAATAGGGTGATTATTAAACTCTGAATGGGGTTGTGTGATCATTAGTTTGCAATTCCTCAACAGACTATAATGTACATGAGACAATTGTACTGAGGTAACAAAAGCTTTGGCAGCAGAGCGTCGGTGTGCACTGTGAACCATGTGGAGAGATGAGATTAAATCAATGTGTTTAATAAATGGGATCTACTGGGTGGTATTACGATTTACTGCCCTAGACCAAAACTGGTGAGAGAGGTTCATAAGAGGACACCAAAATGCTGTACATTGCAGTTTCAAATTGCTTATGACAATCCAACAAGAGCTCCACTTGTGTAGCATATTGGTATACCCTTTGAAATACGGTACATTCCAGCAGGTCTTTGCAATTGACTGAAAAGGATATCCCTAATAGGATGTCCCCCCTGTGTCTCTCTGTAATTGGTTAACAGGCATTGGGAATCGCTACCATCAGGGGTCAGTGGGATTTCTGGGAGGTCAGAGGTGACATCATTATCTGAGAGTGATGGGTCATGCCTGGAGATAGAGATGGCCATAATGCAGTGCAGCAGGGAATATTGGGGGGATGGGCAGGAGGAGTGGAGGGGGAGAGATCACGGTGTTATCAGGTCCCATGGCAGCTCCTCTGTCTGACAGACTAATCTTACTAGACAGGAAAGGCTGCTTTCAAGGCAGGTATCTTCAATGACTGTCAGCCAGGGAACAACTTTCTCTGTCTCCCCAGCTTTTTCTTTTCTTCAAAAATGTCAGTTGCTTTTGAAATGTATTCAACCTAAGGTAATCACAAAACCAAATGGAGGTATAAACGGCAGCATTTCAAGGTCTGCCCTGGTGTCAAGACTTTTTGAAAACAACTCCATCCAAAAGCATTCGATACGTTTGAGCTACCGTCTGAGAGTTGTGTGTAGAGGGCTGCAACTAAAAGTTGAATTATCCCGCAGTCATGGTTTGAACTTCAAAATGTAAACTTCAGCAAAAGCTATGGAAATAACACCGCATCCTCTTCAGTTGTTTCCAGCCCTAGTAATGAACTTTCAGAAGTGCACACTGCTGCATTGTACTGAGTATACACTTCCTGTTCTGATTGACCACGGCCATCATTGATTAAGCAGACAAGGGGGAGGACTGCAATGCTGCATGTGTGTCGGAGCCATTGTTTCATTGCCATTTCTCAACTTGATGGCATCGTGTGTTTGCAATGCAAAATCCACCGCTGTCAGCATGCCACAGATGACCATCCATCAGGACAAGCCGTGCTTGGTAGCCAGAGGCTTGGAGCCTGTGGGACGGGATCCTTACAGTACTCTGTTATGGCAAGGGTTACATCAATGCTGATTACCTTAATATTGACAGCCACATAAATTTAATTATTTCATTATCATTATCGATTTGTTTTTTCTGTCATTTGTCCACACTACAATTTGGCCATTCTTAAGTTTGTACAGGTCTCAAAAGTTTGGATTTGAGATTTGATGTACAGAAAACCAACCACCTGTGCTGGAGAACTCCTCAGAATAGTGTTGATGGGGAGATGTGTGCAGCCTGCCTGCTGCCTGTGATGTTCTCCCTGCTTACCTTCTGTCCAGTAAATCACAACAAATATCTGTCAAAGGTAATGAATCGTTTTTATGGTGGCAATTTTACGAGTGCTGTAGTCAGAAACAGGTTGATGTATTATGGGTGCCATGTGTGTTAACCTTAATGCTTTAAGAGCTTGTCATAAATGCCAGTCATTTGGTTCATTACTCAGAGGAGCCACAAACACGGTTTACAGCGGACTCAGGTCTAAAACAGGACCAGGATAAATACATGCACATTAACAAACCTCTTATGGTAAACACATATGCACGCACTGTGTCTGTATCAATCAGTTTGGCATACACAGATATCACAAAATGACATCCTTCTAATTATTTTTCCTGCGAAGGAAACGTAGAAACCGCATGTGAAGGAAATGTAACATGTTTGTTTGACAATTCCAAAAACACACAAAAAGCGTATGCATCAATAAAATCATTGAATGTCAGCGACTTTCCATTGTGAGTCCCCCTTGTTGGGAGATGACACGATAAGCTCAGCATAGCAATGATAATTAATTTGTCCTACTGATCATTAGATTAACTTCAGTGTTGACGCACATGCAAACCGAGGCAGTTAGTAATGATAAATTGTTTTTCACATCGGTAGAAAAAAATGAGATAAATCAGGTTGTGCAGTGAGAAAAAGACCACTCATAACAACACTTTATTCAGAAGCCATTCCGTTGGCTTAAAGGGGGTCTTCGCTGTGCACACATCCTGTGAATCCTCTCACAGTCATCCCATTGTGGGTGTTGTTGTCACTTGCTGTGAGAGGCAGAAGGTGAACCCTATCACTGTTACGTCTGTTACGTCTAACTGAGGGCCAAAGTGTTTGATCCCTTACTCTGGGTTCTGTCTTGAGTGGCAGATGTCATGCTGACAGACAGGCGTTTAACGAAGCATGGCAACAAAATACACACTACCCAGTAGGATGTGCAGCAGACAGTCTCATCGAAAACAATTGTGACAAAATTGAGTAGTGTTGATACTTTCTCAGTTTTGAAATGATAGTGACAATTTTCTGTTTGTAATGTTCAATACAGTACTGTATCTATCTCCAAAGGGCAGTTGTAGTGGAGATAAGTAGTGCCAGTGCAGAACACAACAGCATGACAGACATAAACAATAAGAGGATCGTCTCACACAACAACAACAGTAACAACACCGCCACACAAGTACGATAGTCCAGCTAGGGTGCAGCTTTAAATACACAGAAAAGGGTTAGCGTTTGGAGTCAGATACGTTGCGTTTGGAGTCAGATAAGGTAATCTCAACTAGACATCAGACTGCGGGCACATTTCAGAGGAATCTTTGTTGACAATCTTGACAACTTCTAAGTATACAACTGCATGTCTCTGTTGGTTTCTGTCTGTCTGTCTGGCTGTCTGGCTGTGTGTCTGTGTGTCTCTCTCTCTCTGTCACATACGATGTCATCAAATGGAATTTGTAAAAAGTTTGTATCCAGAGTAGGAGTAAACCTTGATAAAGCTGTGGCTACATATTTATATAATTATTCATGGGGCCAAATTGCCGTACTACATATATTATCTCAGAGTTGGATTTGTGGTACTTGTGAAACTTGAACATGAGCTAATTGGATCAGTCCACCTGTTAGAGGCCATTCTCTGTAGAAGTGTCTGAGAGACTGGCTTCATCAAGACAAGGCTGAATTCGACTACAGAGAATTGAGGCTAACGCTAATTAGAGAATAGAAGGACTGAACAACACTCTTCTGAAAATTCTGATTGGGCACATCCGAGATATGAGACATGCCGAAAAGCTCTCTCTCCTTTATCACACAGCAGATGTTATAAATTAGGCCTATCTATCTTTGTGAGCAACTCTTTGAGATGTTTGACATGTTCTTAAAAAACACTAAAACATTTCCTGTATGCCATATACAGTATTAGAAACAGGCCTGTCTGTGAGTTAAAAGCAAGACTGCGAGACAATAATGGTTAGAAGGTAGTGGTTATTACTCTGAGCTAAGGATGCTGGGCGAGGAGCAGCGGGGTGGGAGGGGGGGGTTGTTGGCAGCGTGGTGTTGGTTTGTAAATAGACATTGCGTGGCAAGATGTTCCGTATGTGAAGGTTTAACATGAGGCATGCTGAGTAATTGGACTTCTTCAGACTGGGGGAACAGTGGGTGGAGCGTGGGCAAGGGCCGATGAAAGCGACAGGCGGGGAAATGAGACTGAAGGAAGGTCAAAGAGGCTTATCCTCCACGCCAACATTCTGTCTGCCGCACCTCAGGCCATGCAGGCCTTGTAGAGGGCACTCGCTCCGCAACAAATTAATTAGGACTAGCACTGTGTCCATGGTGACAGGCTAGCTGGACATTCTACATGTGCTACATGTCAGTGTGAACCAATACACAACCAGTTTGCCCTTATCAAAGAGTTGTACATGAAAGGTATCAACATGGCATTTCGAAATCTACTTGAAGGGCCACATACCAATTGGAAAAATGCACTTCCGTAAGGCACATTTCAGCACATTGATTGTGATGTATGTGTTACAGTACATGTGGGAAGACGGTACATGTGGGGAAAATAGGGTTAGGGTTAGGTGCTACGTCGACTTAGTACATGCTGGCATGTCTAACCCTAACCCTAATCCCAACCCTAACCCTAACCCTACCCCTAACCCTAACCTTAACCCTAGCACCCTAGCACCTAACCCTAACCCTATATTTCCCACATGTACCGTCTTCCCACATGTACCGTAACATATGCATATCATAATGTGTTGTTTGAGCTTCCTTGACTCCTCTCGTTAATTCTCGAAACGAGTAAAATACTCTGTATCCCTGCATATCCATTCTATTAATAAAAAAATAGAAGATGAAAAACATGTCTTTGGTGTCAAACAAACCAAATGATATCAAATATCTTTGAGGTCCTGACTGAGGTATGGCAGGGATGCTTGCTCTCGCCCTTCCTCTTCCTCCTTTGCATAGACTGGACTGTGAAACAGGTAACAAAGCAACAGCCGAACCGGCATACAGTGAACCTGACCGAACAGCTAGAAGATCTGGATTTTGCTAATGATTTGGCACAACTAGCCCACGCCCACCAACAGATGCAGGAAAAAGCACACAAACTAGAGATAACAGCTGCTTCACTTGGGCTCAAAATCAACTCATCAAAAACCAAAGTAATGCAAATGCAACAACAAGAACAACACACACCATTAATCATGGACCAAAACCAGCTAGAGGATATACGGTAGTTAGTTTCGCCTCCTGGGAATCTACTGTCCCAACATAATCTCAAACAGTACCTGTGGGAACTCTCCAAACAAGAAACAATAGAATTCCAAATCAGGAGGAGAACATGGAACTGCATAGGCCACAAACTCAGAAGACGAAACAAATCAATCACAAAGCAGCAGGCTCTAACTTGGAACGCATAAGACAGGAGGGAGAGAGGAAGACAGAGAAGAACCACAGAACAGGAGATGAAAGCGGAAGGGCTGTCATGGCAAAAAACTGGATTGGAGAACACAAGACCGGAGAGGATGGAGGGGTTTCATTGATGGCCTATGTTCCCTACGGAATTTAAATGCATAAGTAAGTAAGATGAAATCACAATGCTAGTAGCCCTACGGTGTGCCCTCAGGTGTAGTATTTTAAACTGCATATTTGATGGGTTGAGGGAAAATGAATCATTAAGAAGTCCCACTAGTGGTCTGAGGCTCTACTGGGGGGTCCTACCAGTTCAAACAAATGTGACACGGTCTGGTAAAAAAGTTCAAGTGTTGAAGAGCCCACTCAAATAACAGTTTTAGGATGACTAAATACTTATGATTTGTGAATTGGATTCACTGTCTCGTCTGCCGTCGGCTAATGATAAGTGTTCAAAAATGTATTTAATTATGTGTAGTTATGTGTTTTTAGCATGTTGATGTTCTATCAGGATGTTGTGATGTGCTAAACATGCAGTTAGATGTTCGTAGCGATGTTCCTTTTTAGCATTGGCTATTAGCAGATGGTTTTTTGCCTGTGTTTAGATTCAGAGCATGTTTCTCTGCTATGATTAGAGGTGGACCAACATTCAAATAAGCATATCTTCTTCAACTATTTTCACAATTGTTTTAACCAGACCCTGTCACAAATATGTAATCAAGTAAGTAGATACACATTCATAAATGCAACAATGATTTCCCCTGTTTCCCCTGAAGTCCCCTGTTGCTGCATCCATGAAAAATAAAACTGATTAAAAATGGCAAAATGAAGACTGATCTTTCATTATGCGAACCTATGTTTCTGTTGAATTTAAAAACCAATCCGTCAATATTTGACATATCCATTTGTTTCTATAATCTACATAATGTTATATTATTATTTCTATAAGAAATAGAAAAAATGGAAAATTCATGCATAGCCACAAAGTCACATAAAGTCATGACTCCAGTGTTTAGCTTTCAATGAATGAGCAGGATTCCAATCAGTTTTAAAAACCCATGAGCAAATTGTGAACTCAGTTAAAGTTTATTCTGTATTGAAACTCAAATAATAAAATCAATACCATGCTACGATAGGGAGATCAAGCTGTGAGCACTGGGAGTCATGACAGTATCCGAATCAATAAAACACTGAATACCAACCCTAAAAACAGACCTGAGAAAGCCGGACCTCGCTGATCCTATTGTCTTCAATGCAAACATTTGGTAAACGAAAGACTCAAGACCCAAATGAAAAGACAAAACACCTCAATTTAACGAACTCTAAACCTCTGTCTGTGTCTTGTGGCCCTTGGAGTTGTTATGGGGGTGTAAATAGGTGTCAATGACAAATACGGTTTTCAAAATGAAATAAGAAAAATACTGGGCAAAATGTATTTTAAAAACATTCTTCCATGTCCACACACGTGTATCCTGTGTATGTATAATTGTATCATAGCTTTTAACGTGATACATTTTTAAACAAGATTTCAGATTTTACCAGCAAGAAAATGTCGGGTGGCGCGACCATTGTTTTTAGGAAAATAATGAAAGAAAGTCCCATCATGTCATTGACCCTAACATCATGTCATTGACCGTAACATCTATGACCCTAAAATCATGTCATTGACCCTAACATCATTAGATGATTAGATTCAACTTTATTGTCATCGCAGAGTACCCTAACATCATGTCATTGATCCTAACATCATGTCATTGACCCTAACATCTATGACCCTAACATCTATGACCCTAACATCATGTCATTGACCCTAACATCATGTAATTGACCCTAACATCTATGACCCTAACATCATGTCATTGACCCTAACATCTATGACCCTAACATCATGTCATTGATCCTAACATCATGTCATTGACCTTAACATCTATGACCCTAACATCATGTCATTGACCTTAACATCTATGACCCTAACATCATGTCATTGACCCTAACATCTATGACCCTAACATCATGTCATTGACCTTAACATCTATGACCCTAACATCATCTCATTGACCTTAACATCTATGACCCTAACATCGTGTCATTGATCCTAACATCATGTCATTGACCCTAACATCATGTCATTGATCCTAACATCATGTCATTGACCCTAACATCTATGACCCTAACATCATGTCATTGACCCTAACATCTAGGATCAATAACACCATGTCATTGACCCTAACATAATGTCATTGACCCTAACATCTATGACCCTAACATCTATGACCCTAACATTATGTCATTGACACTAACATCATGTCATTTACCCTAACATCATGTAATTGACCCTAACATCATGTCATTGACCCTAACATCTATGACCCTAACATCATGTCATTGAACCTAACATTATGTGTAAAAACAGACCTGAGAAAGCCGGACCTCGCTGATCCTATTGTCTTCAATGCAAACATTTGGTAAACGAAAGACTCAAGACCCAAATGAAAAGACAAAACACCTCAATTTAACGAACTCTAAACCTCTGTCTGTGTCTTGTGGCCCTTGGAGTTGTTATGGGGGTGTAAATGGGTGTCAATGACAAATACGGTTTTCAAAATGAAATAAGAAAAATACTGGGCAAAATGTACTTTAAAAACATTCTTCCATGTCCACACACGTGTATGTATAATTGTATCATAGCTTTTAACGTGATACACTTTTAAACAAGATTTCAGATTTTACCAGCAAGAAAATGTCGGGTGGCGCGACCATTGTTTTTAGGAAAATAATGAAAGAAAGTCCCATCATGTCATTGACCCTAACATCATGTCATTGACCGTAACATCTATGACCCTAAAATCATGTCATTGACCCTAACATCATTAGATGATTAGATTCAACTTTATTGTCATCGCAGAGTACCCTAACATCATGTCATTGATCCTAACATCATGTCATTGACCCTAACATCTATGACCCTAACATCTATGACCCTAACATCATGTCATTGACCCTAACATCATGTAATTGACCCTAACATCTATGACCCTAACATCATGTCATTGACCCTAACATCTATGACCCTAACATCATGTCATTGATCCTAACATCATGTCATTGACCTTAACATCTATGACCCTAACATCATGTCATTGACCTTAACATCTATGACCCTAACATCATGTCATTGACCCTAACATCTATGACCCTAACATCATGTCATTGACCTTAACATCTATGACCCTAACATCATCTCATTGACCTTAACATCTATGACCCTAACATCGTGTCATTGATCCTAACATCATGTCATTGACCCTAACATCATGTCATTGATCCTAACATCATGTCATTGACCCTAACATCTATGACCCTAACATCATGTCATTGACCCTAACATCTAGGATCAATAACACCATGTCATTGACCCTAACATAATGTCATTGACCCTAACATCTATGACCCTAACATCTATGACCCTAACATTATGTCATTGACACTAACATCATGTCATTTACCCTAACATCATGTAATTGACCCTAACATCATGTCATTGACCCTAACATCTATGACCCTAACATCATGTCATTGAACCTAACATTATGTCATTGACACTAACATCATGTCAGTGACACTAACATCATGTCATTGACCCTAACATCATGTCATTGAGCCTAACATCTATGACCCTAACATCATGTCATTGACACTAACATCATGTCATTGACCCTAACATCATGTCATTGAGCCTAACATCATGTCATTGAGCCTAACATCTATGACCCTAACATCATGTCATTGACACTAACATCATGTCATTGACCCTAACATCATGCCTAACATCAACGTCAGGTCTCTGGCTAACAAGATGGACGAACTGAGACTGCAGGTTGCTTCCAATAACAACGTGGGGGACAGCTGTGTGATTATTCTCACAGAAACCTGGCTCAATGACTCCATCTTGGACTCGGCCGTCGGGCTGGAAGGCCGCACTTTACACCGTGCGGACCGGACTTTGCTTAGTGAGAAGACGCGCGGAGGCGGCCTCATTATATCTACGAAGGACAGCTGGTGCTTAAACACAAAAACTGTAAGTAGCCACTGCTCCCCAGACCTGGAATACTTGACTGTTAAATGCCGACCCACATACCTCCCGAGGGAATTCAACACAGTGTACATAACATCTGTTTACATTGCGCCTAACGCGGATGGTAGCTTAGCATTGGCGCGGCTACATGACGTCATCAGTAGTGGACAGAGCGCAGACCCACAGGCAGTTCATATAATCGCTGGGGACTTCAATCATGCTGACCTGAAGGTAGTACTACCGAAGTTCTATCAGCATGTTAAATGTGCAACAAGAGGAGAAAAAACACTGGACAAGGTATACACCAACATCAAGCTTGCTTACAAGGCTAGACCGCTAGCTCATCTAGGCATGTCTGACCACGTGTCAATCCTCCTGATCCCAGCCTACACTCCCATGAGGAAAAGTGCTCCCATCACCACTAAGACTGTCAGAACCTGGCCAGCAGGGTCCGCTCCACTGCAGATCTGCCTGAATGACACCTCATGGCAGGAATATGAGCATAAGGACCTGGAACAGTTCACGTCGTCGGTTCTGAACCACATAGTGAACTGCACCAACTCAGCCACTGTGGACAAACGTGTCCGGGTCTACCCCAACACGAAGCCATGGATGACTGTGAAGGTCCAAAAACTGCTCAAGGAGAGGGACAACGCCTTCTCAGCGAAGGACACACTGCTGTACAGCACCACCAGGGCTAACCTAAAGCGTGGCATCCGGGAGGCCAAGGCAGACCACAGAGAGAAGATTGAGGAATGCTTCCTGAGCAACGACTCCAGGCGGGTGTGGCAGGGGGTTCAGCACATGACAAACTTCAGAGCCAACAGGCTCACAGCCGCGGAGGACGACCCCCTGCTAGCGGAAAAGCTGAACTCCTTCTACGCCCGGTTCGATGAGGGGCGAACGGAGGTAACCACAACACAAACACCACTCTCTCCAGCTCTCAGCAGCCTCACCCTCACAGAGCATGAAGTGAGACGCGTGCTTAAGGCGGTGGACCCCAGGAAAGCCTCAGGGCCGGATGGCGTCCTGGGACGGGTGCTGAGGGACTGCGCCGACCAGATGGCCGGGGTTTTCACCAACATCTTCAACCAGTCCCTGTCCCAGGCCACCATCCCACCCTGCCTGAAAACCTCAACTATCATCCCAGTCCCGAAGAAAAGCACGGTGAGCTGCCTAAACGACTACCGCCCGGTGGCACTCACACCAATCATCATGAAGTGCTTCGAGAAACTAGTCCGGGCCCACATAGTCACACGCCTCCCGCCCAACCTGGATCCATACCAGTTCGCCTACAGAGCCCACAGGTCCACAGAGGACGCCATCGCGACGACTCTCCACTCCACTCTATCCCACCTGGAGAGGGGAAACAGCTACGCGAGACTGCTCTTTGTGGACTTCAGCTCTGCCTTCAACACCATCCTTCCAGACAGGCTAGTGACCAAACTACTAGACCTGGGACTATCACACTCTACTGTATATGTGCATGGATCAAGGACTTCCTGTCTGACCGCCCCCAGAGGGTGCGGGTGGGCTCCCACACCTCCACAGCCCTCAGACTCAGCACTGGGTGTCCCCAGGGCTGCGTGCTAAGCCCCATCCTCTACAACCTCTACACCTACGACTTCACCCCCGTCCACCCCAGCAACTCCATCGTAAAGTTTGCAGACGACACCACCGTGGTGGGCTGCATCTCGGGGGGGGACGAGGCGGCATACAGGGATGAGGTGGAGCAGCTGGGCAAGCTGTGCAAGGTTAACAACCTGCTGCTGAACCAGTCAAAGACCCAGGAAATCATCGTGGACTTCAGGAGGAAAAAATCTGAGGTCCAGCCCCTGCTCGTCGATGGAGGGAGCGTGGAGAGAGTCTCAACCCTCCGATTCCTGGGGGTGCACATACAGGATGACCTGTCCTGGAAGATCAACACAGCAGCCATCATCAAGAAGGCACAACAGCGGCTCTACTTCCTGAGAGTCTTCAGGAAAAACCACATCGGACAGGAGATGCTTGTGTCCTTCTACCGCTGCGCAGTGGAGAGCATCCTCACCTACTGCATCTGCGTGTGGTTCTCCAGCTGCACAGCCGCAGAGAGGAATGCGCTACAGAGAGTCGTGAGATCGGCCCAGAAGATCACCGGCGCCCCCCTCCCCTCTCTGGAAGAGCTGTACAACACACGCTGCCTCAGGAAGGCCTCCAAGATCTCCAGAGACCCATCCCACCCTGGGTACGAACACTTTGCTCGGCTGCCCTCGGACAGGCGGTTCAGGACCATGTTCGCAAGGACAAACAGACTGAAGCTCAGCTTCTACCCCAGGGCCATTCAGGCCCTGAACACAGCAAAGACCTAGGTTCTAGGCCCTGGACAATCTAGACAATTTGATGGCAGCTACTAGATTGAAATCAAGTGCAATACTGAAACACAACTGTGAACATTTCAAACCTGCAAACTGCGACACTTTAAATGAATGTGCAATAACACTATGTGCAATATGACAACCCTCGGGTACATAAGGTTCAGAGATAGGAAATGTTAGAATAGGTATAGCATAGCATAGAGTACAGCACAGTGCTTTATTTGTATAGTATAGTACTGTATAGTGGATAGTGTACATAGCCTTTATTTAGCATATATATGTAAACCAGCTCTTTTCCCTTCTTGTTTTTAGTTTTTCTTTCCTAGCACCAGGGGAGCCCCCCCTCCCAAATTTCGTTGTTTGGTACCTGTACTATATCAATGACAATAAAGACCATTCATTCATTGACCCTAACATCATGTCACTGAGCCTAACATCTATGACCCTAACATCATGTCATTGACCCAAACATCATGTCATTGACCCGAACATCATGTCATTGATCCTAACATCATGTCATTGATCCTAACATCATGTCATTGATCCTAACATCATGTCATTGATCCTAACATCATGTCATTGATCCTAACATCATGTCATTGATCCTAACATCATGTCATTGATCCTAACATCATGTCATTGATCCTAACATTATGTCATTGACCCGAACATCATGTCATTGATCCTAACATCATGTCATTGATCCTAACATCATGTCATTGATCCTAACATCATGTCATTGATCCTAACATCATGTCATTGATCCTAACATCATGTCATTGATCCTAACATTATGTCATTGACCCGAACATCATGTCATTGATCCTAACATCATGTCATTGATCCTAACATCATGTCATTGATCCAAACATCATGTCATTGATCTATGAGAACATCTATGAGAATAGAGTTGAAGGGGAACACTCAGTGCAGGAGTTCAGAGGGATAGGGTTAGTCTCTGAGAGGGTTAGGGATAGGGTTAGTCTCTGAGAGGGTTAGGGATAGGGTTAGTCTCTGAGAGGGTTAGGGATAGGGTTAGTCTCTGAGAGGGTTAGGGATAGGGTTAGTCTCTGAGAGGGTTAGGGATAGGGTTAGTCTCTGAGAGGGTTAGGGATAGGGTTAGTCTCTGAGAGGGTTAGGGATAGGGTTAGTCTCTGAGAGGGTTAGGGATAGGGTTAGTCTCTGAGAGGGTTAGGGATAGGGTTAGTCTCTGAGAGGGTTAGGGATAGGGTTAGTCTCTGAGAGGGTGGGAGATCCTCAATGGCTCAACTGGATGTGCAAACAGACTTGACTTAAAGGACCTTGTTCGATCGAAGTTTCCTTCTCAACCAGCCCTGTGTCATAACCTGCATGTGCAAATATTGATGTTCAAGCATTTTTCTTTTCATATTATAAGGCAAATGTTGCATTGTATTGTCATTTTTGTTTTGAAGTTTTGAATCTCCTTTGGGACAATTTTAACAATAGTGCTTTTAGCGGTTTTGTTTCCTAATTATTATTGCTAATGTTTGCTAATATGTTCTACTGAGAACATACACTTACCCTAATCACTTCCAAGCTATTCCTAACCCTAACCCTAACCCACGAAGTTAATGCCTAATACTGCCTAACTACCCTAACCCTAACCCTCATGTTAGTCTTTTATTTTGATGAAAAAGGACATTCCCTAGACGTCTTCTAGTTTGACAAAATAGGACATTGCCTAGATGTAGTATAATGATGTGTTGCAATGCTACCATGTTGAAGACAGCCTCTGGCACCATTCCAATACCTCTGCTTTTCTCTTTAGAAGAACACAATTACCTTCTGAGTCCTGTATCTATGGGGACTTGGTCATAGCAAAGGTGGTGTGTGAAGAGAAGAAAAGTAAGCTTGTGTTTAAATGAGGAACAGAAAAACATTAACATCAAACATACAAGCCCTTGTTCTGTGTTTCTACTGATGTTGAATGATCTAGCCAGTCAGCCATGAAGAGTCTTGGCTTGATGGATCTGTTATGACAGCGGGCCAATGAGAGAACACTTCCCCAGTGTCTCCTATTGACGAGTCTTCCCCAGTGATTCATTTTAATGTCAATGAAGAGATAAATCACACAAAAAAGGCTTTTGATTGTATGAAGAAATATGCCACGACGACGCTATTGGCAACACATTTTTACTCAATGTTCCGAAGCATTACAATGTGTGCCTCCATGACCTTTTGGAAGCAGGTATTGCTGGAAAACATGAAAACAAACATGAAAACAAATGTGTGTTAAAAAAAATAAAAAAAATCCATTCAAACCACCCATTTCTGCCTGTTTATTATCAGAGTAGTCATGGAAAGATACGTCATAGAATTAACACCACCAGAGAGGTAAAAATCCATGGAGCACCTCAAGAAAAAGCTTGGGGGAATTTACGTCTCTAGCCTGAGATTCAAAAGAGGTGAGCGCAAAGAAAGGGAATACGAGGGGAGGAGATAGGATTGATGTAGGCATGAGATGAGAGTGATGGCTGGTGACCTCTGAGATAACCTCTCTACTGAAGCCTTGGGGTGCATCTCAATCATCATGGCTTCCGCTTATAGTCTCCTCTGCTTCTCCTGAACTCCCCTCTTCTATGAGAGCACAGACTAGGTGAGAGCAAAAGTACACCAACAAGGAATTTGCTGTCACCTTTCCAGTTCTTCTGTGTCAAAACAGATAGGGGAAAGATAGGAAACTACTTTAGACTATTGAGATGCTGGACTCACAACATCATTATACAATTCAACAGCGTCTGAGAGCAATAAAGAAAAATACATTCAACACTAATGGATGAGCTATCTTTATGGAGCGTTTGTTATAAATGTATTCACATTTTATGTCCACATTTATTATTACACAGAAACTGTTTCTCTGATGAATCTGACTGTGAAAATGCTAAACCATCAAATATCAACCTGTGAAACGATGGCCAATGCCATATGCAGCTTTTATGATAGTCACTATGCCAACACAATGTATAAATCTCCAATACAGTTGGCAACATGTCCATATTACTCTGAGGTCTCTGTCTGTATTAGAAGCAGATATAAAATATAGGTCCAAAAACTAATTAATGGAAATAAATAACACAATAACACATCTAACCATTAGGTCAATTACAACCACAATCTAGAATGGGATGACCATAAGCTTGTCTCTTGTTAAATCATAGAGGTGTGAAAGACAAGATCATAATTGCAACCAAGATTACCCCTGCAACTAATGCATAGTATACACCTGGGGCTCATCTTCTTATTAGACAATGCAATTGCTACCAAACATTTGCAAACGACATGCCCCCTCTACATTTAAAACTTAAAATAAGAAATTGTTTTTTGACCAAATAAGGGTGCCTTTCATTAAAGATGGAATCTACATTCTCACAACTACAAATGAACACAAATTACAATTCAAGATCATTATGATAATAGTACCTTACCCTGACTAATTTTACATGTTTTCAGTAATTATCAGTATTATTCAATCAATATTTCAGATTTTTGCTCTGCAATTTTAATTCACATAATATTAATAACATTGAACGTGAACCCGCTGTTTTCTGTTGCCCATAACTTTACAGTGAATTGGCCTCGTTTATGGCCTTGCAAGGCAATAGCCTACGTTATATTATGTTGCTATCACTTTATAAATTACATCTGAAAATCTGACAAAACCACTTGGCCTCTCAATACTGCTTCAGAGCATGAGAGGGAGGGCCACTCTCAGCAGCAACACTGAGCAGAGCGATTATGATGGTTAGCCTAGCCGTCTGTTGTTTTTCATTCAACTTCATTCATTCAAGTTATGGATGATAAAGTTGATTGTTTGTGCACAGGACCACTGTGACAGATTGTAACAATTATAACTTGTTTTTCCAGCCAATTTAATTTAATTTAACAAAATACACTGTATTCCCAAATGTGCATTCCCACCGGCAAGCATTTCAGAATAATGTGCTATTTGATCAACCGTCTGTTTGATGTTGACCAACAACAGGTTTAGTGACCTGTGATCTCTGGTTGGTTGATAATTCAGATGGACAGGGGTAGATAGACTCAGACATGCTGTTTCCTGCCTTCTGCTATGGAAGCGGTTTTTACAATTGAATATCTAACTGACTACCTGCCTCAGCTATATCTGGGAAGCTTTTTGATTGCAAGTGAAGTGTTGCAAGTGTTGCATCTGATGTTCATCACCTGTTGTTGTCGCCCCTCCATACCTGTCCGACCTGCTCCACATCAACATTCCCACCCGGTCCCTCAGGTCTGCCTCCTCCATCAACCTGACCGTCCCCCCAGCCCGTCTGTCCACCATGGGGTTTAGAGCCTTCAGCCGCTCCGCCCCTCGCCTCTGGAACTCCCTCCCCCCGACATCAGGAACATTGATTCAATCTCCACATTCAAAACTCACCTCAAAACTCACTTGTTTACGCAGGCGTATGCCCATTGACTTACTGTTCCCGTGTTGCTCTGCTGCTAGCTATGTATATACTGTATATTTCTCTGTATTTGTAACTGGGTTTTTTAATTTGTTGTACGGCGACCTTGAGTGCCTTATAAAATAAATGTATTATTATTATTATTATTGTTCTTCCCTAGATTAACTAACCAGATTTAAGCACTCAGCTAATCGTCAAGTCAGATAGTTTGGTTGCAATTGCCCGATAAGTACCAGAGTCGTACTTGCACCTGACACCATAGCACAAATACATTCATATGCAGCTAGAATGCTAACGACTTGGCACACATCTATCAGATGCGATCCAGAGATTGAGGAATGGGTTTACTTAGAAAAATTAAAAGAGAAAATGAAACACCTGTTTGCAGAGCACAGCATTTCTTCTTCTTCTCTCTCTCTCTCTCTCTCTCTCTCTCTCTCTCTCTCTCTCTCTCTCTCTCTTTTATTCATTCACTTTAAGTTATGGTTAAAGTTGAGTGTTTGTGACAGGCCACTGTGACAGATTGTAACAATTATAGCATATTTTTTCAAGCCAAGGCAAATATGTTAGAATAATGTGCTATTTGATCAGCCTTCTGTTTGATGTTTACCAACGATGGGTTTAGTGACCTGTGCAGTGGCGTTTTTAAATTAGGGGCAGGTGGGGCAGTGCCCGACCAGGTGGCGATGTGGTGCAATATGCTTGTTACATCTGAACATTGTGGCAACATGTATTTTATATTCAATTCAAAATAGTGATTCAATGGGGAAATTATTGTGTAGAAATATAATAACCGTGACTCATAATCCTTATAGTGCTGTTTTCTCTAGTGTGTGTGTGTGTGTTCTCGCTCTGTGGACTGTGCTCCTATCCTATCTCTCTGCTGTGGGGCAGTGGAGAACTTTGCCCCATCGTTGCTAGGGAAACATGAGTGTGATTATTGTAAGCAGGGACAAATTATCACTAAGCAATTCAGTTGAATTCAGTTGGCCACATGTCAAAGTGTCCTTGGGCAAGACACTGAACCCCAAATTGCTCCCAGTGAGCGGGCCGGCGCCTTACATTTACATTTACATTTTTGGCATTTAGCAGACGCCTTATTCCAAAGCGACTTACAATCAATAAATTTGAATACTATGCATGTGAATCAGCAATCCACCATTCGTTGCAGGAAGAGTAATCTAGCTCGGGCCCGGGGCCACTGATAGAAGGAAAAACCTTCTCCCTATCGCCTTCTACTAAAACCTTTTTATTTATTTATTTATTTATTTTATTTATTTATTTATTTTTACTGGAGAAACTGAGAAACAGTACAAGGGAGGCAATAGAAGTTCTTAGGGACACAGTAGAGGGGAAAGCGGGTGTCTTTAGGAGACGTAGTGGTGAGGGTCAGAAGATGTCTCAGGAGGAGCAGTTAAGATGTAACCTGAAGAGATGGGTCTTCAGTCTACGACGGAAGATGGGTAGTGACTCTGCCGTTCTGACAGCCGAGAGGGTTCGTGGAGAAGCCTTGCATGGTAGCTTGCCGCCATTGGTGTGTGAATGTGTGTGTGAATGGGTGAATGAGAGGCCGTTGTAAAGCGCTTTGGATAAAGGCGCTATATAAGTGCAGTCCATTTACCATTTAGTTGATCTACTGTATCTCTGTCGCTAATGCTAGCTAGCTAACAATGAATCGTGTAGATTATTTGTTGACCGTGCGGTTTATTACATTGAGTTTGGAAGAGAAGATGAAGATATAGGGCCACACAGACTAGAAGACTTGGTTCTGCTTCAGGCTGGGGATAAAGTGACCTGTACGTTCAAACACCAACAGTTTGACTAAAAGAGATGGCTCACTGCTAGCAACTCGAAACATGCACTGTTCTGTTTCCCATGCATTATTTTTGGTGGACTCTGTTTGGGCATTGGCTGGATCCACTGGACCTGTCTGATTGGTTGATAATTCAGATGGGTAGGTGTAGATAGACTCAGACAGGCCGTTTCCTGCCTTCTGCTATGGAAGCTAATTTACAAGTGAATATCTAACTGACTAGCTGTTCCTCAGATAAAATTACGTTTTTTGGTTGCAAGTGAAGTGTTGCAAGTGTTGCATCTGATGGTCATCACCTGTTGTAACGTTCTTCCCTAGATTCACTAACCAGATTTAAGCACTCAGCTAATTGTCAACAGCTTAGCACAAATATTCATATGCAGCTAGAATGCTAACTACTTGGCACACATCTATCAGATGCAATCCTGAGATTGAGGAATGGGTTTACTTAGAAAAATGAAAACAGAAAAAAACCCATCTGTAAGTTAGTCTAGGGGTTGTGTTTGCAGAGCAGAGCAGAGCATCTCTTTCTCTCTCTCTCTCTCTCTCTCTCTCTCTCTCTCTCTCTCTCTCTCTCTCTCTCTCTCTCTCTCTCTCTCTCTCTCTCTCTCTCTCTCTCTCTCTCATTTGTGAACATTAATTCCATTGTCAATACACATTGCAATTAAAATAATTCTAGATCAGAATGTGTTTGAGGATGTTGAATTTCCATTCCAGAGATAGCAGTGTGATCGAGCAGTTCATCACAACCTTCTTTCCTCACACAAGCTTATTATTAGCATAATAAGTTAAACATTAGTAAATTCTTCAGATTTCCCCAAATGTTAATATTTATTCAGTCCTTCTGAGCATGAAGGTGCATTAAGCTGCTGTTCCAGCTGCCTGGAGGAGGGAGTGATGTTTGGGGAATAGGCCAAGGCGTGTGTGTGTGTGTGTGTGTGTGTGTGTGTGTGTGTGTGTGTGTGTGTGTGCGTGCTCAGTTATGCACACCTAGGTGTGTGTGGGGAATATGCCTCATCTCCACACATCAGCAAACCTCTGTCTGTCTGCCAGTCATACTAGATGCCCCCTTGACACGGAACCAGACACTGAACTGACCTTGAGTTAAAACCTGCTCAGCAGTCACACATGACGCTCTATATGATTTTCAGAAAAGGTGCTTACTTTTATATCAGCGAATAGTTCATCTCAAGATGCTGTTTGAGAAACAAAGTTTCTAGTATGTTCAGTATTTCAATATTAAGTTTCAATAAGGGATGCACTCAGAGAAGTCGTCAACGTTTTTGCTAGACCTCCTGTAATGGATAGAACTTCAGCAGCTGACTCAAACGCACGACTCAGACAAAAACTTTAAATCTAAAAGAATAGTTTAACCTTTACTTGCATAGGTTCGGTACACAGGTAGACAGTCATTAGGCAGGTAATCCAGTAGGGGTAGGCAGGGCAAGGTTTGGTACACAAGTTATCAATCAACGTAGTTGGCATAGAATCCGTCAGGGAGTAGGCAAAAGGCCGGGTCAAAAAACGGGAGAAGGGGAGATCAAAGACTAATAAAACAAAGCACTAGGAGATTGCTGAGACATATTGACACAGAGGCACAATAGACGAACTGGCAACAAGACAAAGGAACACACAGAATATACACAGGGAGTAATGATGAGGAACGGGGGGGTATTCCATCAAAGTCGCTAGAGGAAAATCCAGGCTTATTTTGATAAGTCTCGCGAAACATAAATAAATACAGGCTTATTTTGGTAAGTCTCGCAAGACTTATCGCGAATAAGTTTGGATTTTTCATTAGCGACGTTGATGGAATACCCCCCTGGTGAAACCAGTCAGGGTTTGTAAAGACAATTACACAGGTGGGAAACGCACAAGGGTAGATAGTGAATAAACAAAAAACAAAAGACAAGGGGAGTAACAAAAAATAAACAGGAAATAATGAATAACAAAAACAAAGACAAACAACACTAATGCACAGGACGAGACGTGACACCTCCATTATCATTTCCAATGGCTGTTTTAGTCAACAACAACAACAACAACAACAAAAATCATACAATATGTGTGTGTTTAGTTTCTAGAAATGTCAAACTAAACTAGAATGAGAGTGGACAGCCAGTGCTCCATCTGCGTGGTGCTCCTCCAATCACGTCGAAGTGTGAGCAAGTGGACTCTCCTCCACAGGAGAACGGCTCCGGCCTCCACTCTCCAGCCATGTCCAGCCACACTAATGAACCTCGGTGACCTCAGGAGACGCCTTCAAATGCCATTTTAGGAATATCCACAATACTTATATTTCTAAAGGTGTGAATGTGTATGTACTCAGCTCCCCCCTGTCATTCTCTAGTCTAAGGTATATACTTTACACACTTGATAGCTCATTGGCAGCTCATCCAGCACAGGCTGTGGTGTGGTGAGTTAAGACCAGGATGACCTGGAGTGGCCCTTTCTATTGGTTCATGTAATAATTGTTTTATTCAGAAGATACCAGGGTCAACGCCTGATTGGATCACTGGCTGAGCTGCAGCATCGGCTACTGCATGAGGGAATATATGGAAACACATATCACCATGCATAAACCATTTGTCAATGGTTTATGCATGACCATTACAACTCCCAGATCTTGTCTATGTCTAGGGGGTGTAGGGGAGCCCAAACAAAAAAAGTGTATACACCAAGCTTAATGTAGGGATGCAAAAAACAAGCCACAGACCAACAGAACTAAAGTGAAAGAATGTATTTACAATAGTGATGGTGAGTTTACAATACACACGCCAAAGGACAACTGGTAGACTATGAGCGGTGTCAACAAAGGGAAATCCAAAATAAAGTGCTATACTATCTAGTCTAGTGCATACAACCTAATCTAATAGATACATGGGACGTCCGCTCCTTTGCCTAGTGAAATAACAGAGGCAGCTCATACGCAGGGCTGCCAAGTCTCACGCAATCACCGTGAGACTCACGCATTTCAACCAGTTCTCACGCTCTCACGCCGCATCTCTATTTCTCACAGCCAGAAATAACAACTATTTTTGAAATACCTTGAAAGAAAGCTACCGGACATGACTTTCGTGGCATCTTTCTGCACGCGCGTTAACTTGAGTCTGCAATCGAAGCGGCAGGCGAGCGCTGATGGAAGAACCTGTGTTCACGCGAGCTGCAAGAACGTAGCAAGCAGGGTTGCCAGATTGGGCTACTTTTGGTCACACTGGACGGGTGGATTCGGCAGCTTTTAGACCGGTTGGGCTGGACATTGTCAATTCCATCTGGCAACCGTGGTAGCAAAATATGTGCATACATTACAACATCGTATCTGGTAGCCTACTGGACTGGGTTGCACCAATATGGCGTAAGTCATTACTAAATGCAGGCATTTAGTAGTTACTAAACCCCTAGTTGTTACTAGTTAGTTTCAAACTAGTTGTTTACTAATTTCGGTTGCACCACGCCAATCTTTTGCCAATCTTAGCTAGTAAATACTCCGTTTTGGTAACTGTTTTTTGTTTCTCTACTGTAACATAACCAGGTACATTAATAATAGTAATAATTAGTAATAATAATTACAATTTACAATACAAATACAACAATTGGGGGTCCCTCCAAAATAAATTCACCCACCAAGCCCTCATTCTGACCCAGGAAAAACCCTGGTATGTACTGTATAACATGATAGCCATCTATGAGCAATGCACTGTATATAACATGATGACCACGGGTCTTTCTGCTGCTGACCAAGGGGCTGAGTCCTGTTGATGGGGCCAATTTTTCTTTTAGAGTCTGTAGGCTACTGTGTTTATTAAGATTTCATAAATATGATATATTGTCTGTTTTTTTTTTCTTGTTTTATAAAATGTTATTATTTATTATTTTCATTTCTTGTGCTGGTTTATTATGAACAACATGTAAAATTGCAGGAAACTAGCACAAATAATTGGGTGGGAGAGAGGGGCCGCCGCTGCCAAAACGTGCACAGTTTTGCGTCGCTCCACCGCCCAAAAATCTCACTCCAAACTTTTGGTGAAACTTGGCTGCCCTGCCAATAAGTCTTAGAAGTCTGCGTGTGTATAGCCTACATTTATTGTATATTTGGGTTCCATAGAATAATAAGTTATGATAGTGTGATTCCTCCTTCTCAGAGGGTCAATGTGTTCCTTTAAAACCATGTAGGCTACTATCATTAACAATGCAACATTCTCTATGTATGGTTCCTCTTCTAGGCGAGTCAATATATGGTTTAACCCCAAAAAAATTGATACAAAAGGTTTTTCAATGGATTCTGGTAGTATTGGGCGTGCTAAATAACATACTAAAAGTTGACCAAAATCGACCCCTCCGAAAGCCGTCATTTCCAAGATGGCGTCCCAGATGGCGCCGGGGCGATTAAAATGGCTATATCTCAAATTAAGAAAATGGTGCAAAGGATTTCTCAACTGATTCTGGTACCTCTGGGCATGCTCACTAACATACAAAAAATCTAGGAAAATACACCTTCCAGAAAGGCTTCATTTTCAAGATGGCGTCCAAAATTGCAGCCGGCCAAGCTTAAAATGGCTATATACTGTATATGTCAATAGAAAAATTATATAAATGATTTTGTCATTTGATTCTGGTACCCCAAGTACCCCTAGACATACTTAGGAATACTTAGGATACTTTTTGTTGTTATAGTAGGATCTGAGTATGTCTGATGTTTTCTCTCTTATTGTAACAATACAATCCAAGCCATCTCCTTCTGCAATAAATATGCTATTTGCATATCGTTGCATCAGCAATGTTTTTAGGTATTGATTATTATATGGGATGGAATCGGCCTTAGACAAATACTCTTGCATTTTACACCTAAGTGCAGAAACGGTCAGCTGTCCATCATCATTCGTTTCAAAGTAAGCACACATTTTTGAGAAGGCTTGTTCTTGGTCCTCATTCTTTGGCCTTCCAGACTTTCTCCGCTTTGGATTACAATCAGGCTGAAATTCCATGGGAACATCACGGTCACACCGGAAATGTGTGCTACAAGCATTATGATACACACAGTCTGCAGCATGTAGATCACTATTATAGTATTCAATTCTACCTTTGACTTTGAATGACCACTCATCATTTCGTTTATCACAGCTTTGCAATATAGACTTTGCAAAGTTGTCTGTTTTCACGTAACTGTAGTCGGCACGTCCTTCATGAACATTTGTGCCGCAGAAAAGGCAATCAGTTTGGCTATTGAATGGAGCTTCAGACTGCCTAGTACTAGTCCTTTTATTAGTGGTACTTGATTCACCGCTCTGTTTCCTCTGTAAATGTAAATCAATATCTCGGCTATGTATGTACATTTTGCGGCATTCTGAATGTACTTTCATGCCAGCAGTCACATACAGTGTCACCTCTTTTAACACTAGCTTTATTGATCCCATCAGCACCTTTCTGACGAATCTCAACAAAATCACTTCCATCTTCCAATTTACAAATGGGACAGATCTGGGCACTGAATTCACACATCACTTTAGAAATCAGATAATGGTCAAAAAGAAGGATTCAACTATGCTAGCTTGAGAGCTGGAGAGTGCAAACACCTCTGGCAAAGACTAGGATGAAACTGGGGCTTAAATAACACTGCCAGGCCAGACACGCCCAGGCATGCCCAAACACAGGACTAGGTCAGAAAAGAAAGAAAGAAACTGATTCAGAAAAAGAAGGCTTCAACTATGGTAGTTTGGGAGCTGGAGAGTGCAAACACCTCTAACTATAACAACTATAATGGTCAAAAAGAAGGCTTCAACTATGCTAGCTTGAGAGCTGAGAGTGCAAACACCTCTGTCAAAGACTAGAATGAAACTGGGGCTTAAATAACACTGCCAGGTCAGACACGCCCAGACATGCCCAAACACAGGACTTGGTCAGAAACAAAAAAATTAAAATAAACTGATTCAGAAAAAGAAGGCTTCAACGATGGTAGTTTGGGAGCTGGAGAGTGCAAACACCTCTAACTATAACAACTATAATGGTCAAAAGGAAGGCTTCAAGTATGGTAGTTTGAGAGCTGGAGAGTGCAAACACCTTTTTTAGTAAGCTATTTGTATTTGTATAGTCATTTTAAGCTCCTGGGCGCCAGTTTGGACGCCATCTTGAAAATGATGCCTTTCCGGAAGGTGTATTTTCCTAGATTTTTAGTATGTTCACAAGCATGTCTAGAGGTACCAGAATCAAGTGAAAAATCCTTTGCACCATATTCTCAATTTGAGATATAGCCATTTTAATATCTCCACCGCCATCTGGGACGCCATCTTGGAAATGGCGGCTTTCGGGGGGGGGGGTCGGTTTTGGTCGACTTTTAGTATGTTATTTAGCACGCCCAATACTATCGGAATCCATCGAAAAACATTTTGTATCAATTTTTTTTGGGTTAAGTGCTTTTTTTTCATAGATTGATTCACCTATTCTGTGTTCAAGCATCTGTCTGGTGCAACAGTAAACTGGATAAAGGTTTAATGTCTTGCTCAGCTCAATTCTGGTCCATTGCAAGATGTCAGTATGGCCGAGTGGTCTAAGGCGCCAGACTCAAGGTGAAAGTCCTTCCTGATAAAGGAGTATTCTGGTCTCCGAATGGAGGCGTGGGTTCGAACCCCACTGCTGACACATTTTAAGTAGAGCATGGCAGGTGTTAGCAATGTTGACTCATTCAATGTTCTGTAAGATACATTATTATAACATCGAGTTCAACCTCAAGGTACCATAACACTGCATGGTCTCTAACAAGCGCTATATAAATATAATTTATTATTATTATTAACAAGAACATACAGCATAGTCAGTGGCTCGATGTAGCTCAGTTAGAAGGGCATGCTGCTAACAATGCTAATCACCATGACTTTGATTACAACTGGAACTGTCTATAGCCTATCCATATGAATGAATGAATGAATGAATGAATGAATGAATGAATGAATGAATGGTCTTTATTGTCATTTATATAGTACAGGTACCAAACAACGAAATTTGGGAGGGGGGGCTCCCCTGGTGCTAGGAAAAAAACAACTAAAAACAAGAAAGGAAAAGAGCTGGTTTACATAAATAAAGGCTATATACACTATCCACTATACTATACAAATAAAACACTGTGCTGTACTCTATGCTATGCTTTACATATCCTAACATTTCCTATCTCTGATTATGTACCCGAGAGTTGTCATATTGCACATAGTGTTATTGCACATTATGCTCATTCAGTTGTACATTCCTTCGGTTCATAGTCTACTCAATTCAATTCAATTCAATTCAATTCAATTCAATTCAATTCAATTCAATTCAATTCAATTCAATTCAATTCAATTCAATTCAATTCAATGATACTTTATTTATCCCCGTGGGGAAATTCATTTTGCCACGCCACTCCACTAAAAACAACACATAACAACACAACATAAAGGACAGACAATAATAATACTGGGCCAGCCATGTATAGTATATAAAAAAACAGTGAGATCATGATAGTTATTATATTAAAATACTAAAAAATACTAAAATACTAAAATACTAAAAAGTGATGATGATGATTAAAATAAATAATAAATACAAATTCAGGAGCCTTGACCCCGACTACTACTTTAGTTGCCATTGAACAGTCAGTGCAGCCGGGATAACTGCTTTTTTATATCGCTCCGTCCGGGAGCGTACCGAAATGAACAACAATGGCATGTGTGCTTGGACATTCATTTTGCCACGCCACTCCACTAAAAACAACACATAACAACACAACATAAAGGACAGACAATAATAATACTGGGCCAGCCATGTATAGTATATATAAAAAAACAGTGAGATCATGATAGTTATTATATTAAAATACTAAAAAATACTAAAATACTAAAATACTCAAAAGTGATGATGATGATTAAAATAAATAATAAATACAAATTCAGGAGCCTTGACCCCGACTACTACTTTAGTTGCCATTGAACAGTCTTAGTTAGTGCAGCCGGGATAAATGCTTTTTTATATCGCTCCGTCCGGGAGCGTACCGAAATGAACAACAATGGCATGTGTGCTTGTCATATTATAAAACATATCATTTGCCAGATATATTCAGGTAATTACACGTATAGCAAGTGTATACAGCTGTTGTATTATCGTGTCTGTCTGGTGTGACAGTAAAGGTTTAATGTCTTATTCAGCTCAGTTCTTTAATTGATTTATAATTGTCGGGATGGCCGAGAGGTCTAAGGCGCCAGTCTCAAGAGTCATAACTTGAGACTGGAGGCGTGGGTTCGAACCCCACTTCTGACTAGTTTTTGTGGTTCAGATGGTAGACTACTAGAGCATAGTGTTAGTGTTCATCTAGGTTACGTGTCCTTTTTAGTTCATGTAGGAGCTGAAGTATAAAAGTATACTATTATTCTCTCATAGCAATTCGAGAATTAAAATAAACAGTGATCGGTGAAAACTGTCTGAAAGCAATGCGTTTGCCAGACTTCTTCTAGTCTTCGGAGACTAGTTCGTTTGCTGAAGTACTGAAAGTCGGAACAGCGCCACAAAACCAGCCAGTGGCCGAGGATATAATACACTATAGTATGATACTAGGGTCTGCCATGTAGCGAGTTGTAATGCGTTATTTACTCACTGTATTAGGGAGTGTTTACTAGGCCACGCAGGTGTTAGCTTGTTAACTAGCTAGCTTTATTAGAAGCTTGTTTGTTTTTGTTAGCTGACTTAGCGTGGTTTTGTTTGTTGTGTTGTTCACAAGTTATTGTGTGTGTCTGTGTGTGTGTGTGTGTGTGTGTGTGTGTTTACTACACTAGCCAAACAAGTGTTAGCTTATTAGCTAGCAGAGCTGCCAAGTCTCACGCAATCACCGTGAGACTCACGCATTTCAACCAGTTCTCATGCTCTCACGCCGCATCTCTATTTCTCACGGCGAGAAATAACAATTTGTTTTACGGGACTTGAGTTTCGTGGCATCTTTCTGCACGCGCGTTAACTTGAGTCTGCAATCGAAGCGGCAGGCGAGCGCTGCTGGAAGAACCTGTGTTCACGCGAGCTGCAAGAACGTAGCAAGCAGTGTTGCCAGATTGGGCTACTTTTGGTCACACTGGACGGGTGGATTCGGCAGCTTTTAGACTGGTTGGGCTGGACATTGTCAATTCCATCTGGCAACCGTGGTAGCAAAATATGTGCATACATTACAACATCGTATCTGGTAGCCTACTGGACTGGGTTGCACCAATTTGGCGTAAGTCATTACTAAATGCAGGCACGCAGTAGTTACTAAACCCCTAGTTGTTACTAGCTAGTTTCAAACTAGTTGTTTACTAATTTCGGTTGCACCACGCCAATCTTTTGCCAATCTTAGCTAGTAAATACTCCGTTTTGGTAACTGTTTTTTGTTTCTCTACTGTAACATAACCAGGTACATTAATAATAATTGTTAAAGGAGCATAGTCTACTACTTGCTACTGAGATGCTAACCCGACGCATTGTCCGGTTAAAT
This sequence comes from Nansenia antarctica, assembly GCF_963989245.1. NCBI lineage: Eukaryota > Metazoa > Chordata > Actinopteri > Argentiniformes > Microstomatidae > Nansenia > Nansenia antarctica. The sequence goes on from NC_137689.1 coordinate 52,024,243, forward strand.
TTGATGTGTTGCTGTTGGTTATATAAGATCCGTAGTCGTTGGTTTGCTGCATAATAAACATTTATTGTGTTACTATGTGCCATCAATGGCTTAATCACTGGTACAAACAATAACAAACTTAGCGCCCTTGCGGTCAAACCTATTTGCCCTGGGGTCAACACCTGACGACAACAACAACAAATGTGCTACCTGATATACACCTGCCTCAGGTATTGTGACAGCGCCACCCCATGCCTACACAGTGAATTATAACACGTATCACAGGACCATAACTGGCTCCTACAATAGTAATAATAAATAGTAATTGCAATTTACAATACAAATACAACAATTGGGGGTCCCTCAAAAAAAATGTGGCGTATGTGTGTGACAAATCAAATTAACACATGACAGCATGTTCAATATAAGACAATATAAGTGTTGTGAAGGCCCACAGTTTAGTGCCAGTTTTAGTTTCCCCAAACCAGCCCTATTTTGCCCCTGGTATTTCCTTTGTTATTTTCTATACTATTCTGTACGTTTTATGAAGGTGTATGTATTATTATTGTACTGTTTATGTATATGTATGATGACGTTGTGACGATCCACACTGGTACCACCAGTGGGCGCCAAACATCTATTGTCTTGTTGACCCTCTCTCTTGGTTCCTGATGGGCACAGGTGAAGGTGATCATCCTGATTGTCCCAGGAACTTTAAGAGGGGGTCAAATTGATGGACTCGCTCTCTTCCTTGTCGACCAGCAGCCATTTTTGGGTTGTTGTTACTATTTACGTTATCATTATTTCAATTCAATATTATATACTTTAATAAATCTCCTATTATTGTTATCCATGTGTCGTCTCCCTTTTTGTCACCTTGTCCTGAGCCAGGCAAGCGTAACAAATTGGGTGCTCGTCCGGGAGTGAATTTGGTGAGAGCAATATTCTCTCCCTTTTCATAGTTGATATTCGGGATTGGATTGTTGGATTTGTCCAACTCTATATTGGGAGACCCGCATGGTTATTGTTTATAGTTATTGGGTTTTTGTTGGATTGGATGTAATGTATTGTTTAGTATATTTGGTACGTTGGTTTGGGTGCTGGTGACGAGGGGGAGCTGGCCGTCCGACTGTGCTGACAAGGACGTAACTCTTGGTATTGGCTGTGATCTTCGGCTGGAGTTTGGTGAGTGCTGTGTTCTATGCAAAGCAGAGAAGGATAGGTAGGGCGGGTGGTTTAGATACCATCAGAGCTATACGTGAACCCCCGTGCTAGGAGTAGAAGCGCTTAACGCTTGTTTATTGTTTTCGTTTGTTATTTTTGGTGTGTTGAACGCGGGGGCGCCACCAGGCATTTGCTTGGTGGAAGAGTTGCATGTGAACGCACTGAAGACTAGCTGAGTGGTTAGTCAGTCATTACTGAGTTAGATGCGGGGCAGCTCTTACGAAGTATGTTAGTTACTTTTCTGTTTTGTATGTGTGCACAGTTACTCGCTTTAAATGGGCTGAAGATTATGGCTGATATGGGAGTAGTTTATAGGAGGAGTTTGTAATAGGAGGGGAGATTCCCGTTTGTTAGGGTTGGTTAATATTGGTTATTTGATTATATTGAGTTATGGATGTTTTTGAGGAGTTTGTGGCAGCTCCGTCGGTCGATGGATTGTTACAGTTAACGAAGGAACAACTGTGGAAGGTTGTGGAACATTATGAGGTTAAGCTTGAGGTGGTGAAAGGCCGAGCAAAGAAACAGGACGTAGTGGAGGCTTTACAGACTACGTTAATTAATAGGGGCATACTAAAGGGTAAATTGTCTGTCCCTAAAATATCCGTTGGGGTTGCATCTGGGTCCACTGAGTTAACATTTGATCAACAGAAAGAATTGTTAGCATTACAGATGGAATTTCAGATGCAAGAGCGTGAATTTCAGACGCGAGAGCAGACGCGAGAGCGTGAGTTTCAGGCACAAGAGCGTGCGAGGGACAGGGAATTGCAGTTTGATAAATTAGCTCTTGAACGGGAGCGCCTTAAGTTGATGGCTGAGGGAAAGTTATCTGACGGTGGAGGTGGCGATTCGAGTAATTCTAAGAGGGATAATATGTCTGTCATGGTTAGACTGTTGCCAAAGTTTAATGAAAAAGATCCTGATATATTCTTTTCACTGTTTGAGAGTGTTGCCGACGATAGGGACTGGTCTACTTCAGACCGCACCGCATTACTACAGAGTGTGCTTATTGGCCGAGCTCAGGAAGCTTATATTGCTCTTAATGGTAGAGAGAGGAAAGATTATGATACAGTTAAGGCCGCTATCCTTAGGGCATATGAACTTGTTCCTGAAGCTTACAGACAGCGGTTTAGACAATGGAAGAAACATGACAAACAAACTCATGTTGAGGTTGTAAGAGAACTAACCAGCCATTTCAATCGTTGGTGCGTGGCGGTAGAGGTGAATACTCTGGAGGATCTGTCAAATTTGATTATTTTGGAACAGTTTAAAACCATTGTCCCTGATCGCATTGCCACTTACGTTAACGAACACAAGGTGAAAACAGCAGGTCAAGCCGCGGTGTTGGCAGATGAATTTGTACTGACTAATAAGAGTCAGTTTGGTGAACATCGTTTTCGTAGCGAGGGGAGCCGCAGACATAATCCGAACGTGACTGACCTATTGGTAAATCGTACACAATTCCCTAACGAAGGTCCTGGTTATTCTGTCCCCTTTTCAAGGTCGGAGCATGGCAGTCAGAGTAGAGTAGATCCTAACTCGACATGCAATTATTGCCTTGAGAAGGGTCACTGGAAACAGGAGTGTCCTGTCCTAAAAGGAAAGAAAACCTACAGTGGGAAGGGGGGCTCTGTTAGACCGTTGGCTCTTGCAGTGCATGCTTGTGGGGCAGGAGTAAGAGTGTCTGGGGTTGCCGAGGGGTCTCCCTTTAAACCAGGGGTGATGGCATCCTCAGTATCCAGCCCACCTGCGGCTACTGAGTTGGCGGGGGCATTACAGGGCTCTGCCTCCATACAGATTAGCGAGGAGGATCCTGATTTTGGCCCGTTTATTACTACAGGTCTCGTTTCTCTGGTGGGAAGCCCACAGAAAGTGCCTGTCCAGATACTTCGTGATACAGGGGCTTCAGAATCGTTTATATTGGAATCGGTTTTGACATTCTCTCAGGAGTCAAGTGTGGGGACCAGCGTTTTGATTAGAGGGATGGGGATGCAGACTTTGTCTGTCCCCTTGCATGAAATTGAGCTTTGCTCTGATCTGGTCCAGGGGGTAGTGACCATTGGTGTTCGACCCTCTCTGCCTGTGGTGGGTGTGGCAGTCATTTTAGGAAATAACCTGGCTGGAGGAAGAGTGTGGAGTGATGTGCCCCCACCTCTGGTAGTTAGTTCTGGGTTTACACGACCAACAGGACCCGACCTAAGTGTGAAGGAGTTTCCTGAGGTTTTTACTGCCTGCGCCATGACTCGTGCTATGAGTTGCATGGACCCTAAAATTGATGATGGTAAAGAGTCTGATAAGTTCACTCCTGACAATTCTGTTTTTCAGTTTCCTGATCTGCCGCCGTCTTTGTCTCGGAGTGAGTTGATTTTAGCCCAACAGGAGGATCCTGAGCTGAAGCTGCTGCTCAGTGGGATTCAGCCTAAGGATGAGCTGGAGAGCTCTGAAAGTGGTTGTTTTCTCTTGGAGGATGTGTTGGTTCGTCAATGGCTTCCTCATAATGATTGTTCTGTGAGTGACCCAGTTTTCCAAGCAAAATTTACTGGTCCCTACTCTGTTGTACGACAGGTGTCCGAACGGAATTATTTGATCGATACTCCTAACCGTAGAAAGTCTACACAACTTTGTCACCTGAGCTTATCAAAATGTTATTATTCTCGTTCACCTAGGTCCGGAGTAGATACGGTCTTGGAGGTGAAGCCGGTTGTGTTGACCACAGTGAACGAGGGGTCTCCATCTCCATCCACTCCTGTGGTGGCAGCAGGGTGGGAGGAGGATGTGAGTGGGCCTGGAGTTTGGTTATGGTTTGGTTATGGTTTGGTTATGGTTTGGTTACTGTTTGGTTACTGTTTGGGTTCTGTTTGGCACTGGTTTGGGCTCTGCAGCACTTTGATGTTATGTGGGAGGGGGGTCCCATCCAGTGGTCGTTTGTTAAGATCATAACCCCCTGACCTTTTTGCATTCTTTGCAGAGTCCGAGCCAGCGCCTTTCCAGGTGAATCAATGCTGCCGGTCTAAAACTCTTGTCTCTAATCTCTCTTTCTCTTGCTCCTCCCTCCTTAAATAGAGCTTTTCCAGGTACCAGGAATTGCTGGAGGGTGGGCAGGTTGTAGGGGAGGTTGGGATTTGACGTTTAGGCTGTGTGGCAGAGATCACCGTTTTTTTGTTGCCATAAACTATTGTTATTATTTGTATTATTTGTAATCTGGGAAACAAATTAGCAGAGACCTTTTTAGTAGGCCTCTGTTTTAAGGGGGGGGATGTGACGATCCACACTGGTACCACCAGTGGGCGCCAAACATCTATTGTCTTGTTGACCCTCTCTCTTGGTTCCTGATGGGCACAGGTGAAGGTGATCATCCTGATTGTCCCAGGAACTTTAAGAGGGGGTCAAATTGATGGACTCGCTCTCTTCCTTGTCGACCAGCAGCCATTTTTGGGTTGTTGTTACTATTTACGTTATCATTATTTCAATTCAATATTATATACTTTAATAAATCTCCTATTATTGTTATCCATGTGTCGTCTCCCTTTTTGTCACCTTGTCCTGAGCCAGGCAAGCGTAACAACGTAGTATATCCGGGGTGTGTCCGTGACCCGGATGTTAGGTTCGGTGGTGTATATATAAGAGACGGAAGTAGTCCGCGAGTCAGTGTGTGAGGAGAATCAGAACGAGAGAGACCAAACGATAGAGAGTAAAGAGAAGCCAATCTAAGATGGCGGATTCAGCAACACGCACCCCGTGCAGCAGCTGAAGACGCCAGGAAAGTGATTATTGAGTGTACCACTGTAGCCCGTTTAGTTGTGTTCCCGTTGGACCGCCTTGCCAGCAGCCGGCTGTTCAACGTTGGACCAAGCGAGACGCCAGCTGGACATAATCGTCGCCTCCACGAGCGGACTGCGACCGAACACTGACTCCAGCGGAGCTTCGACGCGGACCACCGGACCTGGGCCCTTCACCTCGTTGTGGACCACGAAGACGGCCCTTTCCCTCCGCGTTGCTACGTCACCCTCCCCCTTTCGTCTGCTACCTTCATCGACGCACATGCCATCCAACCAGGCCTCAACGCGCACCACAGCCCTGGACTATAAGCCTGTTCAGGCCAGAGACTATGAGTGAGTGATTGAGTGTGTGTGTGGCCGGCGGGGAGGGAATGTATATCTGGGGATGTATACCTCAGTCATGTATAATAAATGTGTTGTTCATATGTGATACCGTTACCGTGTGTTAGTTGTTTGTATGCTAATGCTAAGTACAAGGCTAATGCTAATGCTAGTTCCAATGCTAAATGCTAATGCTAATTACAAGGCTAATGCTACTGCTAGTTCCAATGCTAAATGCTACTGCTAGTTCCCATGCTAATGCTAACGATAGTAACTGCTAGTCTACCGGTTTGCTGGCGCCCCCTGCCTGTATCCTCCTACACTGCCTATTTAGCTCCATTAGTTAGATAACCAGCCCCTTCCTAAATTATACAGTCCTTTTCAGCTACTCCCTGGTTACAATTGGTCCTTCGAGCCGGATAGGTAGTGTAGTGATAGCATGGCTGAGCGCAGCCAACCAGACCAGACAGTTACCCCCCCTTCTCCGCCCCCTGAGCCAGAGCCACGACCACAGAGAGTCCCGCGGTTGCCTCCGAGGTTACAGGAGTATGAGCTTGAGCTCGAAAGCTCACTGAGTGGTAGCGAGGAGCGCACTCCACGGGATACAGTGGTCGGAGAGGCCGAGGTGTCCGCCGGCGAGCGGGTGGCTAGCACTGAGACAGCCCTCACAGAGCACCAGCCTGAGGATGAGATGGCAGAACCGCAGGGTTTTGCCGTGGAAACGGACGAGCAGGAAGGAGAGGCCCGGTCCGACAGCGCCTGCGGGCGGAAGAGGGAGGGCCTCAGCCTCAACGATCTGCCTCCCAGTACGGCGCGCTCGAGACCTAGCTCCTGCCGCTCAGTGGCTTCCTCCCGGTCCAGGGTTTCCGTGGGCAGTTCTGCCTCTGGGGCGGATAGCCTGCACTCCAGAGGGAGTAGTGCCGCGCTGTCCGAATGTATGCGCCAACAGGCCGAGATGGCGTTAGAGCGGGAGCGCCAACAGGCCGAGGTGACGTTAGAGCGAGAACGCCTCCAGTTCGAGCGTGAACGAGAGAGGGAACGCATCCATTTCGAGCGTGAACGCCTCCAGATGGGGACGGCGGAGAGACAGCGCCAGGAGGCGCTAGAACGCGAACGCCTCCAGATGGACGGAGCGGAACGCGTGGCGGAGAGACAGCGCCAGGAGGCGCTAGAACGTGAACGCTTCCAGATGGAGCGCGACCGCCTCCAGACGGAGAGACAGCGCCAGGAGGCGTCCGAGAGGGAACGCCTCCAGATGAACGGAGCGGAACGTGCGGCGGAGAGACAGCGCCAGGAGGCGTTAGAGAGGGAACGCATCCAGTACGAGCGCGAGCGCCTCCAGATGGAGGGGGCGGAACGCGCGGCGGAGAGGCAGATGGCGAGAGAGCAACTGCACGCAGAGAAGATGGAGGAAATGATGCAGACCATGCGCGACGTGTGCATCAGCAGAACTCCGTCGGCCCGTAGCTCCAGAGCATCATCCACACGGCCCTCTCGAGTGCCATCTCCTGAACCCCCCGCCGATGGCTCCATGACCCCCGCCATGACTGTCCAACTACATGCCCAGCTGACCACCTGGAAGGAAGAGGACCAGGGACCCGACCGCTACGCGGCCCAGAGGGAGCCAGCGTCGCTGCCCGGGAGGGGAGCCATCCCCCAAGAGCGTAGCACACCCCTAGGTCCTCCAGTGCACCAACATGCATGCAGGCCGGACACCCAGACCGTCACTCCAGCCCCGATCATCCACTACAGGATGTTTCCCCAGGTGGAGGGACCCAAGTTCCCCTTCTTCAAGGACGAGGACAGGAGCCAGTATGTGGAGCTACGCATCTGCCTGGACACGCTCTTGGACGACTCCTGCTCAGAGTCCTACAAATATGCGATTCTCCTTCAGCATGTGAGGAACCCCAGAGCCCACAACATGGTTCTGGCCCATGCCTCCGCACCGACACCTTACACCAGAGCGCTCGCCGACTTGGATGCCCGCTACGGTCGTCCCTGGAACCACGCCCTTGCTGAACTGCAAGCCCTCGAACAGCAGGCCCCCATCAAGGATGAACGGGCGCTGGATGACTTCGCGCTCCGCGTGCACACCTTGGTTGGAATGCTGAAGACGCAGGGCCCAGCTGGCGCCAGCGAGATCAACAGCACCTCCAACGTAGAGCGGCTGCTCCGCAAGATCCCACGCTTCCGGCAGGAGAGGTTCCGGCGACAGCAGCGCGTTCGTAACCCCGGGAAGTTGGGTCTGAGCATGGCTGCCTTCGCGGAGTTCCTACTGGAGGAAGTGCATGACACCAACGTAGACGCCATGGGTTACGCTGAGCCGAAGAAGGAGAGGGAGAAGGGAGACCGCTGGGACGGGCCGAGCTCGAACAGAGGACGCCCAGTAGGAGTGCTGCACACGGAGGAGGAGCCTCGGAGAGAGAGGACCACCCGACCTGAGGGAAAGGATTCCTCTCAACCCCCACAAAAGGGACGGAGAGGTCCACCGCCATGTCAGTACTGCCCCAGCGAGCACTGGTTCAATGAGTGCAGTGACTTCAACAACCTGAGTACCGAGGCCAAGCAGAGGTGGCTCGAGGAGCACAAGAGGTGCTGGAACTGTGGGCGCGACCATCTGGCGAAGAACTGCACCTTGAGGAGGAAGTGCAACCGCTGTGAGGAGGTCCACCTCAACATCCTACACGAGGTCTCCCTCGCCAGGTCCACGGAGGGCAACAGAAGCCCTAGGTCCGGTCGCGCACCGGAAGAGGAAACCCCTGTCTACTACCTAGACTCGCCACAGAGCAGCGGCTCCAAGGTTCTACTGAAGGTGGTGAAGGTCCGACTTCACCACAACAACGCTGTGTACGACACGTACGCCGTTCTAGACGACGGGTCGGAACGGACCATCCTTCTCCAGGGGGCAGTGCGCCAGTTGGGGCTCCAAGGGACTGCGGAGAAGCTGACTCTGCGCACGATACGTCGCGACCTTAAAGAGGTCACCGGGGCGAGAATCAACTTCTCTATCTCCCCGGCGGGGCGGCCGTCGGATAGACATCGGCTTCAGAATGTCTTCACCGCCGACCAGCTAGCGCTCTCCCGCTACGACTACCCCCTGGAGAGGTTACGCGCAAGATATCCCCACCTACGGCGAGTAGACCTACATCCGATAGAAGGAGCGGAGCCAACCCTTCTCATCGGCTCGGACAACGCTGAACTGATAGTGTCGCTCCGTCCTCCGCTGAGAGGACCACGAGGCTGCCCGATGGCTGTTAAGACTGCGCTTGGGTGGGCCCTCCAAGGCGCTACCGAGGGGAGAGATAGAGACGGGAGAGCTACGTCATCCCTCCATGTCCGAACCGAAGAAGCACACCAACCAACCGGACCGCCTGGAGTGGAATCTATTGCTGCCAGTGCACCTGGAACAGTTAGTACCACAAATGGTTCACCACAGGATGACCAACCAAAGAAGAAGTCTCTGTGGACAGAGCATAAGTCTCTGGATGGGAAGACCTACTTCTACAACACAGAGACTAAACAGTCCTCAGGGGAGAAACCAGACGACCTGAAATCTCCTGCTGAGCAAATGTTGTCTAAGTGCCCGTGGAAGGAGTACAAGTCTGACACGGGAAAGCCTTACTACTACAACTCCCAGACTAAGGAGTCCCGGTGGTGGCGCTACCGTGCCATGGCGGCAACAGCTGTTGCCGAGGAACACCTGCAGGTGGCCATGCACCCTCACGTAGCCGAGGTCAGCATTGACGCACCCGTCAACTCCGTCGAGTACACGTCAGCCATGGAAGTCTCAGCCAGTATTGTAGACGCCTCCAAGGAGGAAAGGCCGGAGTTGGCGAAGAAAACGTACAAGTGGAACCCAAAAGAGGAGGCCAAGCAGGCCTTCAAAGAGCTTCTGAAGGAGAAGGGTGTTTCCTCCAACGAGTCATGGGAGCAAGCCATGAGAATGATCATCAACGACCCACGCTACAGCGCCCTGCCCAAGCTGGGTGAGAAGAAGCAAGCGTTTAAGGCCTACAAGGCTAAGAAGGAGAAGGAACAAGCCAAGCAGCTCAGGAAGAGGAACTGGGAGGCGCTGAAGAGCATTCTGGACAACATGGCCAACATCACCTACCGCACCACCTGGTCCGAGGCCCAGCAGTACCTGCTGGACAACCCCACCTTCGCTGAGTACGAGGCGCTGCAGAACATGGACAAGGAAGACGCTCTGATCTGCTTCGAGGAGCACATCCGCGCCCTGGAGAAGGAGGAGAAGCAGAAGACTCTGCTGAGGGAGAGAGACAACTTGTCCGAAGGTGCCGTGGTACTGGTGATCGACCAGTCCCTTCCACGCGCCGCCTGGCAGACAGGCAGAGTGACCAAGGTCCTGCCGGGTCCGGATGGAAGGGTGCGGACGGCCATCGTGGACGTTGGTGGTCGCACTTACACCCGACCTGTGGCACGCCTGATTGAGCTCCCTCAGATTACCAAGGACACTATCACCTCCTACCTCACGCTGCTAGAGCAGCCTAGCCAGTGTGCCTTCTTAGTTAACTGAAACCGAGGGTTTCATGGGGCGGCTGTTGTGAAGGCCCACAGTTTAGTGCCAGTTTTAGTTTCCCCAAACCAGCCCTATTTTGCCCCTGGTATTTCCTTTGTTATTTTCTATACTATTCTGTACGTTTTATGAAGGTGTATGTATTATTATTGTACTGTTTATGTATATGTATGATGACGTAGTATATCCGGGGTGTGTCCGTGACCCGGATGTTAGGTTCGGTGGTGTATATATAAGAGACGGAAGTAGTCCGCGAGTCAGTGTGTGAGGAGAATCAGAACGAGAGAGACCAAACGATAGAGAGTAAAGAGAAGCCAATCTAAGATGGCGGATTCAGCAACACGCACCCCGTGCAGCAGCTGAAGACGCCAGGAAAGTGATTATTGAGTGTACCACTGTAGCCCGTTTAGTTGTGTTCCCGTTGGACCGCCTTGCCAGCAGCCGGCTGTTCAACGTTGGACCAAGCGAGACGCCAGCTGGACATAATCGTCGCCTCCACGAGCGGACTGCGACCGAACACTGACTCCAGCGGAGCTTCGACGCGGACCACCGGACCTGGGCCCTTCACCTCGTTGTGGACCACGAAGACGGCCCTTTCCCTCCGCGTTGCTACGTCACCCTCCCCCTTTCGTCTGCTACCTTCATCGACGCACATGCCATCCAACCAGGCCTCAACGCGCACCACAGCCCTGGACTATAAGCCTGTTCAGGCCAGAGACTATGAGTGAGTGATTGAGTGTGTGTGTGGCCGGCGGGGAGGGAATGTATATCTGGGGATGTATACCTCAGTCATGTATAATAAATGTGTTGTTCATATGTGATACCGTTACCGTGTGTTAGTTGTTTGTATGCTAATGCTAAGTACAAGGCTAATGCTAATGCTAGTTCCAATGCTAAATGCTAATGCTAATTACAAGGCTAATGCTACTGCTAGTTCCAATGCTAAATGCTACTGCTAATTCCCATGCTAATGCTAACGATAGTAACTGCTAGTCTACCGGTTTGCTGGCGCCCCCTGCCTGTATCCTCCTACACTGCCTATTTAGCTCCATTAGTTAGATAACCAGCCCCTTCCTAAATTATACAGTCCTTTTCAGCTACTCCCTGGTTACAATAAGACAGGACGATTTAACACTAACAAAAGTACTACTCTAAATGTTTGTAATCACAAGTTGGAATCTGACCTTGCACAATGAATATAAGAGTCGAAAGAACAAACACACCCAAACACAAAACTAGTCGACTAACAAATCTGGTGGAGTATTTAAACAGACAGACTGCCTTCTGATTGGTATGGGCAGCCCTCTGATTTGACAGGAACGGAGAATGAATGATGAATGACGGGGATGAATGGCCAATTGCAGACAGACCTGAATGTAGAAGGATAGTGAGAGGGGGTCACACTGAAGGAAACATAAAAGAATACAAGGACACACGTAACAATGACTGACTGATTGCTTCAAACCTGTGTCGTCTGCGCACTACAATAGTATGTTAGGCTGCTGAACTAAAGCCTAGGCATGGTTCTCCTGAAGACTACTACCATCTCTACAATTCAACATGCCACAGAAGGTGATGGTCGAGATCCTCAGCTCATCGATCACCGTCTGGTTCGCTGCTGCCACTGCCAAGGACAAAGGCATACAGAATCCAGACTGCAGACTACAGCAGACCATTCGGTCAGCTGAGAAGGTCATCGGCTGCAATCTGCCATCTCTCCTGGACCTGTTCCACTCCAGGACCAGTAAGAGCGCAGGAAAGATCATCACTGATCCTTCCCACTCCAGTCACCACCTCTTCCAAAGACTTCCATCCAGAAAAACCTCACACCACCTGAATAGCCCCCCCCAGTCACACTCACACACACACACACACACACACACACACACACACACACACACACACACACACACACACACACACACACACAAATGTTATTGTACATGTATTCTAATTTATAGTGTACATGCCCCATACCCACTTCAAATCCTCTAATCTCATTGCCTCTTAGCCTCGCACAGCCTAAATAATTTATTGTTTGCTATTCTCTTTTAAATTATTTTTGCTTATATATTGTTGTTTTTTATGTCCTATGCACCATCCTCACCAAGTCAATTACCTGTATGTGCAAATATACTCAGCCAAATAAAATAATTCTGATTCTAATTGTTTTCTCAACTAAATATCATCAGACTGTTGAATGTTTTGAAATGCACATTGACTACAATGAATTTAAGATTATTTGAGTGCTATGAAGCTTTCATGAAGTTCCCCATTTGTAAAATGTTTTGCTTGTTTTACAGTCACCATACTGTAGACTTTCTCTTAATGTTCAAGCTTTGTTGTACGAAAAAGGGGTTGGATTTGCAAAATGTCTCTTTAAACGTCTCAACTTGTACCTGTCAACAGTAGCTACAGCTATCTTACTATACCGGAAAGAGCAGCTTATGGATAGCCTGTCTTCGATGCATAGGCGACATAGAGTGACAATCACTGTTTAGTTTGTTTTCATAGGACTTATCCATCCTGGGGAAAGAGAGGAGACTGCATGGAACCATACCATACTGTATGAATGCAGATTGAAATCCTGCAGGGCTGTGTCTGTCATTTCATAACAGAACCCACATTCTCTATGCTGATCCTCTGTCATTTCAGGGCAATGGCACGACTCCCACCGAAATGCCGATAGTACTATTTCAAACTTTAGTTTGTTCACACACAGACACTCTCATACTCGTGCGCACACACACACACACACACACACACACACACACACACACACACACACAAATCCCACAAACTCACATAAACTGAAATAGCAGAGGTATTCTTACACATTCACATTGTTATCATCAAAACAGGCTGACCCTCAGTAGCCTACCGGCCATCTTCTGCCAATTGGAGAGGACAGTGGACTGAGGTGGCGAGATGACTCAGTGTTTGGGGAAGGACAGAATGTCAAGGACAATGAGCTGATCCTACACAAAGGCCACAGGATCACCCACCGGTGAGCATGTCAGTGCACTTCTAATTGACAGAGTCAGGCAGGGGAGTGTCACAGAGTATTTGGATCTATTTTAGTGGTGGCACACTAGAGGTTATCACCCTACACACACACACACACACACACACACACACACACACACACACAAACACACACAGACAAAGAGAGGTTATAACCCTATCCTGTCAAACAAATTAGCACTACCATAGGGTTTCAGTAGAGCGTGTGCACCTTAAGGGTTAAAGGAAAATACAGTGGGTTGAGAAATATATATTTTAAATAAATTACAACTAATGTAATTGAAAAACACCCCCCTTATTACATAACTGTACAACAGGCCCGGCGCCAGAACCAACACCATGGCTGGGCAGGGGCCGACGGGGAAGGGGGGGCGAGGGGGTGCAGTAGCAAGGCTGATGAGCTGACGAATGCCGGGGGATAGTTGCTAGCGGTAGCAAGGCCAACTATGAGCACTGCTAAATCGATAGACATAGTATATGGACAGACAGTAAATACAAATATGAGATTAACCATACCGCCGGCCTTGCTGTACAAAGCCAGTTAGTGTTCCACAGGTATGGAGCAAAAAGCAATTATTTATCTCCATGATATTTTATTTTTCCATAAACACAACTTGTTTGCTCTATAGGATTGTGAGCTGTTCTGTCTTGTAGTACCCAGCAGGTTTCCCCACACACAGGGCTACATCAATGACAAATGACCACCTCGCTCTCTCTCACTGTAAAGTGGGAACTCTGTCACCTGCTTTGTAAGAATTACTCAAGTGTACAGTTATTGATGATGTGATATATATATATATATATATATATATATATATATATATATATATATATATATATATATATATATATATGCCATTTAGCTGACGCTTTTAGCCAAAGCGGCTTAGATTACAGTGAGTGCATTCATTTTTCAATATATGGTGCCAACAGGAATCAAACCCTCAACCTAAGCGCTGTTAGCACCATATTCTACCAACTGAGCTACAGAGGACCACTGGTAAAAACTAGTAATCCTAAGACCTGCCTTTAAATGTACAACCTTAAACACAGTGAACTACAGTGAAAATGCCAACATTTGTCTGGAGCAACCAATGGTCTCCCAAAGTGAACACATCATGAACACATCTCCCACTACCACATGAACACATTATGTTCACAGCAGTGTTGTATTCATTCCTTGGCCTATTATATTGGGTCCTGGGCAGGTTAAAATAAGAGGTTGCTGTTAAGTATAATGACTGGAGAAGGAGGGAGCCGCTCGCTGGAGGGTGCATCAGTGACTGAGATCCAGATCGATCAGGGACTGCGGCGTTGCCACTCAGTGAGACAGTGGCATCAACATGACAGGATGGGAGATGAAGACATCTTGCCTGCTTTGGCAACGGACTGGAATTCACAATGAAGGGGGGGGAAAACAAGCCCAAACCCCAAATAAGGCCCTGTCTCTCACATAGAGTGGGATGTGAAATATAGATGAAGGACAGTTTTATGCAGGCAGGGAGTAAGTGCTTAACAGAGCCTGTTTCTAATCAATAAGGGAGGGCAACAGATGCCCTTGTCCCAGAACTGGAGGAGAGGAAAAATGTGACACAAACAACAGTTTAAGGATCACTAAATACTTAGAATTTGTGAATTGGATTAACTGTATCATACTCACCTGAGTAAGTGTGATACATGGCTTGTAAACAAATGTACGTTTTAGGACGTGTTCAAAAGCTGATTAGATGTGATAATCTAATCATGTGTAGTTATGTGTTTTTAGCATATTGTGATGTGAGTGAGTTTCTCCGGTATTTGGTTTGAGGTGTATCAACATTCAAATAGGCATATCTTCTTCAACTACACTGAAAAAAAATATTAACGCTTTTGTTTTTGCTCCTAAAATAAATAATAATAACATTGGCCTTTTATTGTGACCAGCCTAAGGCACACCGGTGCAATAATAATGCTGTTTAATCTGTATCTTAATATGCCACACCTGTCAGTGGATCGATTATCTCGGCAAAGGAGAAGTGCTCACTAATACAGAACTCACAAACACATTTGCGAGAAATAGGCCTTTTGTGTACATAGAAAAAGACTTAGATCTTTGATTTCAACTCATTGCATTAATATTTTTGTTCAGTGTATTTTCAGATGTCAATGTATGACACATCATTTGAATGCTTACAATGCACTTTCATAATGTGGAAAAAAAGAAAAATGACCTGATGATTTTTTTTTCATTTTACATTCAGGAAAATATCCTATTCTTATAGGGAAATGTGCTTTACATGAAATGAATGCACATGTATCTCAGTACTGTTCTTACCAGAAGTCTTAGTTTTTGGACACTTGTGTTATCACAGCACCCCAGCTGCAGGGCATACCATGTGCATGACCAATTTGCATTGAATGACTAAGTGCATTGCCAAGATTCGGCCAATTTCATTATGTACAATCAGGGTTTGCATTGTTTGTCCTATATACAGTGAGAAAAGTAGTGTATCTGTACAGAGCACTCCAATGTCTCTACTGTGCCTCTCTTTAGTCAACATGAGGATGGCGGTGGCTTTAAGTAAGGATATGATGGCATAAAAATGTACAGTCAGGCACTATTGTACCAATATAAATATAGTAACATATGCCTTTGTGGTAACAAGGGACACACTAAACAAACCTTTATGGAAACACTTTATTTTACTGAACACATATCATGCGCTAATTAGCAGTTTATAAAAGGATATTCCTGCCTGCACTGCCATCAGAACTCTGCTCCGCCCCTCTCTGCCTTGGTCCCTCATCCGCTCCCTAACACCCCTTGTTCCTACAACAAACACACCCATCCTTTGGGTTTCACCAACATCTGCCTTTTGGTTGTGTGAGAAATTTGGACTCATGTAGAAAAGAGTAGAAAAAAAGCAAAACATTAGGCCTTCAAGCTCATTTAAAGTAGAGAGTGCCCTTGCTTTTGGAACATGTTGAGATGGTATTGGTACTGATGTGTAGAGCCCTTGAGTGTTGTTTCTTTTCCTTTTTTTGGTTTCCCTTCCATCCTCCAAATACAGTACAACCAAACATGATTACGATTGTCATTAATAGGGTGATTGCATAGGGGTTATTAGACAAGTTAATAGAATAAATAATTTATTTAAGTACTTTAATCATGGGTTATTGTCGTGAACATGCCAAAAACATTGAGCTGAAGAAATGGGAATTGTAACCAAAGTTTTCCTATTTCCATGGTTATTCTGTATCGTACTAGAATATTCTCTAAATCACTTCTGTCAAAAATAATATTATTGAGAATCAGGGCGTAGCAAATCGTTGAGCTGTAAAGGCAAGGATAATATTGAAGTGTGGCATTCATCATTGACTATATGGAATGTCACAAGGGCTTGATGTACATAATAAACTACCTCATTCACACTTTGTCAGTCTAGACACCAACTTAAAAGGATGAAAGTTGAACTGCATGGATATTACTACAGAGTGGTATAGAGTCAGATAAGGTTATGGAACATCTCCACTGGGAATATATTGTAATGTAACTTTCATAAGGTAGAAAAAGAAAGAGGTAAAAGCTTATCTTTTCTTCTACAGTAGTATGTACTTCCTGAGTACTGTAGCTGGGCTATATTAACTTCTGTCTGATTGTCTTCCTTTTACCTGTGGATATCCTGTCCACAGTTAACACAAGAACAGCCGTGCCTATTGTACCTGCTAAAAGAGCTGCCTCGGGGCAGTGGCGTAGCGCAAAATCCCGGGGCCCCCCCGCAAGGTGGCGGCGGGGGCCCTTTCGCAACGGAGGTTTAAAAAAAAAAAAAAAAAAAACGTGCGTTTTTTAGAGTCCGATGGGTTATTGACGTTGCGAAATTTCGCAATATGCACTCTACATTCTAAATGCTTGACTTAGCAAAAGGTACAAACAAGTGAGAGCAATAGCCTATAACTAAAACCAAATGACTACATCAGTAGAATGTATTATCAGTAGAAAAGTACAAGCTTTATTTCTTTTAACAAAGTGTGGTGTGCAGTGTGCACAGCAGCGCGATATCTGTAAACATACAAGCTGTAGACTCTCCGCTAAGGGTTGCCAGATGGGATTGAGAATTTCCAACCTAACCAATCTAAAAACGTCTAAATCCACCAAAAACCAGCCAATCTGGCAACCCTGTCTCCGCTGCATCAGAGTCTACTTGTTGCGCAAAATAGGCCAGGGTTAGTCAAATCCTTTGTTGGACATCTCGTTTCTTAAGTCCTGGTATATTGTGGCATTTCTTTACTGTTTGCCATCTGGAATACCCAGGGAGACGCAGACAGCAGAAGTAGAATAGAATAGTAGAATAGAAAAAGAAACCGCTATAACCAGCTGAATTATGTACCTGTATGATGCACTGGCAGTCTGTGACTGTGTGCACCTGCCCGGACCCTGCCCTTCTGCCTGAGTTTGAGTAGGATGCTGCCCAAATGAATGTTATTGTTTCGTGATGCTGCCCAAATAAATGTTATTGTTTAGTGCTGTACGCTTTCGTGGTATTATATTGTGTGAATTATCATCTGTATGTTGTTTTCTTTCACTCGACTAACCGCTGAGATAATACTTGAGACATGTACTTCCGTAAGCATTAATCCAACTGTCCTGCAGTTCTAATTTGACGATGTGTCCCTCTACCATGGCAGAGTGGTCAATAACAACTCTCAAAAGGCTTTTGACGGACGCGAAAAACGCAGAACATCGAACCTGTTCCGATTTTTTTGGGGGGGATGGACGAATATTACTGATTCGGTGTGCAAGCGTGATTGACACAACATGAGTTCTAATTTATTTTTTTAACGGATGTAAAAAACGCATTGGTGCGCAAGGGCCAGAAGCTGCATTGGGTAAAAGAAAATATGACATTTTTCGAAGTTTCGCTGAATTTTGTTCCTTTTTATAGGAAAGTTCCTGTTTTTGCGCACCGCTGAGGTATTTTCGCTTGCTCATTTTCGTGTGACGTCAAAGTCATGTTGCTATTGGATACGGCTAACTATGTTTATATTTTTAAATATAGGCCTATATATTAAAATTAAGGTTGACACAATGAAGGGCCACTTCTTTTCTTTGTTTTATAAAAAAAATACAAAAAAAAATACAAAAAAAAAAGTTTGGATCCGATGTTAGGGGGCCCCCTAGTGGCTGGGGCCCCCCCGCGGTGCGTCGCTTGCGGGCCCGTCCGCTACGCCACTGCCTCGGGGGTCAAATGATCATCTTTACAATGGTACGCTGCCATTTACACACAACGACCACCAGTTGGCTTCTTTTAAATTAGCCTGCCTCCTACACAGAAAAACTGAAAAATAGCTTTACTGATGTCATTTTGAAAATGTAAGGATACTGGGTGGTACAACGCACATATCTAGGAAAAGTCATGAAAGGAGGCTCCTGAAATTTGATTGAGTACAAAGATATAACTTTTTTTTACTCACAGGGTCAAATGACCCCACCCATGGCTGTTCTAGTGTTAAAAGGATCCTGATTTCTGATCCAATTCCAATGCTGGGACGTGGCTATGACCGCTTCACCAGGCTTCTCTCCCACCAGAACTGGCTCAAGACAGAGTGCACAACCCTTGGAATCCCAACACTGTCATAGCTGACTGAGAAAGTCCATGCCCACACAAGGTAATCACATCATCCATGCAATGCAAATAGAACAAAGTCAATTAAATCAGTTACCTTGTAGGTTACTACTATCTGTCATGGTCACTACAGGGGGCATGGACCACTAAACAAACACTCCCTAAACTCTGCCAGTCGGATAGTCTGTTCTCACTCTAATTTCATCCCAGTTAACATTCAAAACAGGCAACATGTGAGATCTGCTAACCATCAGTTAAATCGTACTACTCGTGGTATAACTGTGTGATCTGATCTCCCTCCCATTATACGTTCCGCGTCCTTAACTAACTTGACACTATAGCACCTGCTACATAAAACAAAATGTAAAAATGCTGAGCGTCAATGGAGAAAAATTGTCCACTATGACATTTTTTTCAAGACCACCTCACTATCGTTAACAAAGCAATTAGAAATGCAAGAGAAGCTCATTTCTCAAAGTTGATTTTTTAAAATCTGAATAATCTCAGAATACATTTCTCAACCATTGACAGTCTCATAAATCCAGCTCCAAAAAGACACTTCTTCATCACCTAAACATAGATCCCTGCATTTGAACAGTTACCCTGTGCCTAAGACTGCTATGAATGTTTTTGCTGCTGTTGATAAAGAAATGTTCAGGAATGTAGTTAAATGCAATTAAACCCCTCCACCTGCTCACTTGACCCCTCCCCAACCCAAGGTTGTGTTTAATTGTCTTGAGGATGAAGTGCTCATGATTGTAAATCACTCCTTGCTGACTGGTATTTTCCCACGGGCACTGCTATTGTTAAACCTCTCCTAAAGAAAAGCAACCTGGATCCTTCAGTGCTAAACAATTTCAGGCCAATTTCAAACCTTTATTTTTTAAGTAATATTCTTGAAAAATGAGTATTTAAATAGCTAAATGATTACCTATATTTCAGCTGTATATTTTTCAATATGGCTTTCATCCTCACCACAACACTGAGACAACACTAGTTAAAGTTGTAAATGACCTGGACATGGACATGGATGACAAGAAACTCAGCATGTCAGTAAGTTAGACTTAAGCTTTTGAAACAGTAAATCATGACATCCTTATTAGAAATCGGACCTTGATGGTCTTTTAATGGCCACACACGGCAGTTTTACACTCTGATCACACACATGCAAGTTTTTAGGTGAACACACACACAAACACAAGCACATGCACTATCTTCAGCAGGTCGCCAGGTGGAAATTGTCCTCTGCTTTTGTAACCCATCCGGGCTGCCATTCCTCCACTGGCAGCCAGGGGCAGCGGTCGCCCTTTTGGCGCGGCTTGAACCGACGCCCGGCGCCCCGGGGACGTGGTCAGGGACGGGTGATCACTTTGGCATGTCTTTCCATGTGGGGTGAAGGAGACCCCTAGTTAACAGACTACATGTGTGTGTTTGGCTTAGTTTTACATTGGTCTTATTGGACTTATCTGTCTGGCAGAGACTATTTTGTCTCTATTGGTGACCACATCTACAACACTAGTGTAACATGATAGGGTCGGGTGAAAAAGTCCAATTCACAAATTATTTAGTATTTATTGATCCTAAAACTGTTGTTTTTATATCGAGTGGCCTCTTCAACGCCTTTTGGTCATTTGCACGACTTGAGAATTGCCGACATGCGGACCACTTCACCAGATCGTGTCACATATGGGGTTTCTCAAGTCTCCATTCTGGGACGTGTGTTGTTCAGTCTCTATATGCTGCCACTAGGAAATATCACAACACAGGGTTAATTTTAATAGCTATGCCAATGATACACAACTGTACATCTCTTCATCACTCAATGGCATCAGACCTATTGATAAACTGGTTGAATGCATTGATCATATCAATTCGTGGATGTCACACAATTTCTTGCAATTGAACAAAGAGAAGACACTGGTTTTAATTATCGAAGCAAAGGCCCAGAGAAAGATACTGTGCAGTAACTTAAAATCCCTGGCACAAAACGCCAAACCCCCTAGCAAAAACCCTTGGCGTGCTTATAGACCTTGATTTGAATTTTTAATCTCACATCAGTAATCTCATTAAAACCACCCTTCATCACCATATATATATTACTAAAGTGCAAACGTTTCTCTCCCAGGCAGATACTGAGAGACCTATGCATGCTTTATCACTAGCAGGCTTGATTAATGTAATTGTAATGCTCTCCTTTCGGGTCTACCTAAAAAAGCTATAAATAAGCAAAATGCAGCAGCACGTGTACTGACCAAACCAGAAGGACAGCACACATCTCACTTGTCTTAAAGTGTCTTCCTTGGTTGCCTGTCAGTTTTAGAATAGATTTTAAGATCCTCTTATTGGTGTTCAAATCACTAAATCACTGAATATTTCTCAGACAAGCTTTTAAACTATGCTCCCTTTAGATTCCTCAGGTCCTCTGGCACTGGGTGAGGACAAGGAACTAGGTGGAGGTGACATTTATTGACAATGGCCCTTTTTTTTGGTGATCCATTTTTTATTATTATTTCAGGGAATAGTACACGGGAGTGGTAACATATGAATAAACAAAAGAGAAATAGAATAACAAAAATCCAGTATAAATACAAAATTCCCAAAACCTCCCTCCCGCCAAATACCTCCAACCCACCCCCTGCCCAACCACCCCACCCCACAGGACCCCATGGAAGGAGCAATTAGATTAGCCTATAGTAATGTCTTGAGAATGGTAATGGTTTGATCCCAGCAAGAAATATTATCAGATATTGCCTGATGCCTGTTAGCTATCCAGTGTTCCATGCGGGCTATGTCTATGAAGTCTAAGATCAACCTCAGCGTGGTCAAGAAATGGGGTGACTTCCACCTGCAAGCTATAATCCTTTTGGCCGCTGTAAGGCCGGCCAGCCAGATGCATCTCTGTTTGATATGTAAACACCTTTAATTA
Organism: Nansenia antarctica; assembly: GCF_963989245.1. Classification (NCBI taxonomy): domain Eukaryota; kingdom Metazoa; phylum Chordata; class Actinopteri; order Argentiniformes; family Microstomatidae; genus Nansenia; species Nansenia antarctica. Next base: position 52,045,630 of record NC_137689.1, read on the forward strand.
AAAGACACCTTAAAACATTTAGCGTAGCATTCTTTTAGTTCACGTTTACTGTATTTTAATTGTATTGTTTATTTTTACTGTATTGTGTATTATAATTGTATTGTCGTATTTTCATTTTTCTGTTAAGCACCTTGTATTGCATTTTTTGCAATTGCTTGCGCTATTGATTGACTGATTAGTTAGAGTGTTTGAATGGGGTATATCATGAAAGGACTGTATGAATGGAAACAACATGTTGTATTAACATGCATTATAAGTAAATAATGAGATACCGGGAGACGGGCCATTACACAAGGAGAGCTGGACAGGGCCGTAGAAGGCCGAAGAACAACCAAGCAGCAGGACCGGTACCTGCTCCTTTGTGTGAGGAGGAACAGGAGGAGCACTGCCAGAGCCCTACAAAATGACCACCAGCGGGCTACATGTGCATGTTTCTGACCAAACAGATAGGGTGAGGGTGGCATGAGGGCCCGACGTCCTCTAGTGGGCCTTGTGCTCAGCCCAGCACCATGCAGCTCGATTGGCATTTGCCAGAGAACACCAGAATTGGTAGGTTTGCCATTAATACCCTGTTCTCTTCAAATGAGAGCAGGTTCACAGTCAGCACATGTGACAGACGTGAAAGAGTCTGGAGACACCGTGGCGAACGTTATGCTGCCTGCAACATCATCCAGCATGACCGGTTTGGCGTTGGGTCAGTGCTGGTCTGGGGAGGCATATCCTTGGAGAGTTCCCTTATTTTTTTGGAGCAGTGTAGTAGTAGAAGTGCATTTCAGTCATAGAAATACATCAGTAAGGCATTAAATGAAATAGAAAATAAAAACAGAAAATGACGACCAAAAAGGTGTGGCGGAAGCAAATAGCTTATAGTGCCTACCCTTTTACATGATTACGTTATATTTTAAAACAAAACAGAAGCAAAAAGACAAACAAAAAGATAAACAAAACAAAAAGATCCAAAAGTTAGATATGAAATAGTGATCATACTTCAGTTTTATCATCATATTTTGAGTTACACATTTTCAATTCTTTGTCACAGCTTTACACCTCGTTTGTCTTTACCCGTGTTCTTTTTAAACATTCAATTAAATGACTGAACTGGAAAATGGAAAGAACTCAAACATGTCAATAAACAGACATTGTGTGTCATTCATCCATGAGTGGCAAATGTCAAATATTATCTAACATGTTGTATCTGTCTGAGGACAGAGCTGTGTGTTAAATGCAATTGTCACCCAAAGATTTTATGCAGCTGTGTTAATTAGCTATGTGAAGACAGCAAGTTAGGGCAACCATATTTCCCTAGCCAATCTATGATAGACCAACTTTTAATTTAAAAACCATAGCAACATCAGGTAAGCCTTTCCTTTACAGCCCTGTTTCAGCTTGTATTAATACACTATGTCATAACATGGGGTACCTTCTGGTACAGTCGGTAGCTATGCGGTACTAAATAGCAAATACTGTAGGTCCTTAACTGTTAATCTTAAAGAAACGGTACTGTTCTACTGTTATTACATTGAATAAAAGTACAATACCCAGCACCTACTCACAGTAATACTGGGCAGTAAAATAAAAGGTTACCGAAAACCATCCTTACAGCACCAAGTGAATTCAGTACACACAGAGGCTCTGACAGTATGTTAGCTTTATAGCATACCATAGACATTATGACACATTCCCACTTTGTCCAAAGGTCTCGCTGACATTACCCCTTTCGCTCCCAGGAAACAACATTAAGCCGTGTCTATGAAGACAGGTCCCTGTTGTAGAGGGGCTTAGACTACCCACAATCCCTTAGGAGAGGACCTCCTCTGCCACTACAGCATGGGGATTTGGCTCTAAATCCCCCAGATTTAAAGTTGTTTTAAGCAACCTATTTTAAAGAAACTCTAAAACTCTATCACCTAACAGCAAGCTAAACAATTGCACTGCCTCCACAACAATAAAAGCAAACCTCTCTATACTGGCTTTGGGATACGGTGAAATTACTTCAAAACAATAAAATGCTACAAACATCAATACGTTTTGGTGGAGGCTCACAGCTCTGGATCGATGTATTGTTGGTTGTATTCCAATCATTAAAAAATAAACACTAAATAATAAATGAGAAGAACTGAAAACCCTGTCCCCTAGTGCCAAGTTTAATATTGCACAGTTTAAGAAATCTTGAGGTCCGACAACCTAACAATACAATTAGAAAGCTACATTGCAGAATGCATGGCTTTCACATTCAACAACTTCACTGTTGAATGGAATGCACATTAGAAACAATCCAATATCAAACATGTTCTGATATTGAACAGGAGGTCATAGTACATCGCCCAGCCCATGGAACGTGTTTCAAAGAACTATTCCCATTACACAAATGTCCCCAATATTCCCCAAACTTCCTCTGAGTCAGCAGAATGAAAAAAAAAGTGTTTTATGGCGAAAATCATGTAATACATTTAGTCAGCCTAGTGTTGTAGCAGTCTCTCTCTTTCTCTCTGTCTCTCTCTGTCTATAAAGTGATGTAGAGCTGATGTCAGAGTAATACACCTGGCTGCACTCCTCACATTTGTTGTCTACATTAATGCCAGGCTAATCTTGGCAGTGGGGTCTCAGCTCCTTGATCACCAGCCGGAATGCCAACGAGCTATCACATCACAGATGGTCCAGGGTGAACTGCACTATGGATTTGCATTTCCATCCTCTGCTGTGATTTGGACTGTCATCTACATTTGGGAGGAACTGACATGAATCTTTGTAGTTCTGCTCCTGTTTGGAAAGCAATTACCAAACAAATGCATCGTCATAGCAGGATCAATATTGCACAAAATATTTTGTAAAAAACGTCTTAATCGTTATTTGACCTCAACTAAGAGCAACCGTTTCTTTTTTTTTATTGTCAGAGTATGTACAATTCCATAGTGAGTGTTATTCATTGGCACAAACTGTTGTTTGTTAAAGACAGTCATGGACTAGCTTATTGCACACAAAGGTGGATGTTACTTTATGTTACTGAAGAAACTAGCACTAGGATTTGTTTTCTAGATATTTTATGGATCCTGAGGTGTCCAAGGATACGTCAGGAGCTTAAGAAAAGATTGTAGAGCTTTGAGCAAAGATCACATTATTCTTTCACATACTATTATAATTCTGTTTCTAGCACGACTGGCCCCTGGATTGTACCATGAATGCTAGTTTTCAACATCTTCTTGGATATATAAGACCTTTCTCGACAAACCTGAAATTGAATGTCCTGTTGAATATTTCAGATGGTGTCTGCTCACATTCAGCTCGAGGGGAGAGTGCTTGTCAGAGACCCTGGCTATCACCTTGTCTTTCTAGGGAGGCCTCAAATGGTATCCTGTCTGCCTTAAAATGGAATCAGTGGTAACTTAGCAGCTCTGGTACAAGCACACATTTGAACATGTCCAGCAAAAACATAGAATGGTGAATAGGATTATTCCTGATATGAGACATGTTCTAATTATATTCTAATGAAATAGGTTTATCTCAGTCTTATGGATGTATGGAATATGTAAATAGGGTAACACAATAACTGTGTTAAGTGTGAATGAAAAAAAAAGATTGGGTAGGATATACTCTCACAGTACAATCAATCTGATTTATTTGTACCTCAATGGACAACTGACGTCTCAAAACCCATTGATGTTTTTGCTTTCTTTGTGTTTTAAAAGTTATACAGTAATTTGTTGATGATAAACATTCATAAACATGCACTGTCCAGCTTGAAATGCTACATGTCGATGAATATTGTGCCTGGCTGTTCGATAACGGTGTCGTCATGTGATGTTTTTAGTTGTGTGGGGAGCTGTATCTCAGACATCTAGTCTTTGTTATGCAGTGACTCTACTTTCTCCCGACAGGCTTCAGGTTTCGTTAGCCGTGACTAAATGACAGGAATGCTGTCAGAGAAGAAGAGAGAGGCTTGTGGGTCCACCTTTGGGAAAATCTGAGAGGTAGTGGAACAAACACAAACAACGTTCACTCAGAAATTGCTCCCCGCTTCAAATGCACTGCAGATAATGGCCTGGATTCTAACAAAATAAAAAATTCTCCTGCTGATACTTTAGAAACAGCTGCACAACTCTTTTTTACCCCCATGCCGTTTCAATGAATGGATAAATGTTTCAATCAATGACTGAAATTCAAAGGTTGTGCATGCCTTCGTACTCAAGAGTGTATTCATGCACCATATGAAACGATACATTTAAACTGTACAATACATACATGAACATAAATTCAATATTTCATATTCATTTAGCAATTTTTAAATTCATTTAGCTGTCCTATTTTCTCATTGCAGACATTGCCGATAAGGTGTGCTTCTTTGTTGCATAAAGAGAGACTTGTGTAGTAACTATTATTTAGCAGGCCTGAGTAAAATACATAAGGAAGCACACTTCAAACTGCATTCAAATATGTTATGAATGTATTGTGGTTGACCTAGGACTGTTAGCTACCTTAGCATGACTTTAGTCCCCACTACCTTACAGACGCAGCTTCTACCTTAACGGTCCAGCTGTGACATTCTGTATGACCTGATGGACGACCTGTACGACCTGATGGACGGAAGCCTTACTGGTTTCACTTCCTCTACCAGAAGCCCAGTGGGCTGTATCAACAATACTGATAAGATAGGGACTTGGATGACGCCAGCAAATCAAATATAAGTTCTTCAAAGAAATCATTATTACAGTATCAACTTGAAACCATGCCCTGACGAAAAGTAACTTCCCAATACTATCTCAAAGAGAATTGAATTAGTCTCATCTGATGACTGTGCATATATGCTGAATGATCTACAGCTATGTTATCCTTAAAGGGAAATTAGACATGAAAAACCCCAAAATATTCTTAATGTTGAGACCTATGTTATGATTTATTCATTTAATATTAAAATGTATTCAAGAGCCTTTTTTGTTCATTCATGTTCATGATGTGAAGAATCGTAAATGGACTGACTTATATAGCGCCTTTATCCAAAGCGCTTTACAACGGCCTCTCATTCACCCATTCACACACACATTCACACACCATAAGCTACCATGCAAGGTGCCGGCCCGCTCACTGGGAGCAATTTGGGGTTCAGTGTCTTGCCCAAGGACACTTTGACATGTGGCCAGCCGGGGCTCGAACCGCCGATCTGCCAACCTTGCGATCATTAGACGGCGGCTCTACCTCCTGCACCACAGCCGTAATTGGGTCAGTGCAATAATAGGTGAACTATGTAGTTTTGAGTTGATATGAGTTGATTTAATATGCACTGGACCGGAGTGCCTGTGTTAGATTACAATACACTGTAATCTAACACAATCTCCCATGTAACCAAATACAATATTACAATATGGGCTATATGCAGGGGTGTCAGATTGATGCATTCTAATGTATACACTCCTCTGTAAATGCACTTTGCAGTCTAACAATGCTAGGCTGCTGATCCTCACCTACTCATACATAGGATTATGCAGCTCAATTATCAATAATACAAATCACGTCAAGTATTAACACATTCACCTTGTTTACCTTTGTGTCATTCTTTGTTTATCTGTGTGTTTGTTTGTTTGGTTTGTTTGTTTGTTTCACTGAAGTAGCCAATGAAAACGAGAGGATCCACGGGCTCCACTCTGGTCTCACATGTGGGTTTGCAAATAATGTTTATTTGGTTTGACTTGAACTAAACAATACAGGCTTGCTGGACAAAGTGAGAAAGCTGCCCTCAGCAGATACAGCAGTGCTGTTGAAAGACCTTTTGTAGGACTGGCAAGCTCAACTGAGAATCACTGAGAACACACAGGCCAAGCACAGACACACCGGTAAAGCAAGCACTACCCCCCCCACCCCCCCACCCCGCCCCCCCGCCCCCCTCCCCTATTACACAATGCTGCGCTGCACAATACCACTGCACAGATGTCTGCAGTATGTGCCGATGGGGAAGAACCACAGGACAGGATGGACCATGTATAATATATAATGGAATATGGAACAATTCCAATTTCACTGGGTCAATGCTATGATATGTAAGATGGTAAGATCAAATGGTTGATGGTACTCATGCATTGTTACCGATGCCTCCTCTGTTGTCATTCACACTTTAGGCTTTAGGAGTTTTACAGTTCAATACAGGGGAATTGCAAAGACCTACGGTAGATTATGCAGTGTGTGTTTGTGTGTTATTGAGGGGGAAAGAGAAGAATAGGATAGGCGAGAATAAGGCTATGAGAGGTACAAAGAAGAGAGCACACGAGAGGGAGAGCAGATATGCACTCACAACACAGTGCTCCACTGAAAGGGGCAAGGCCGTGCTGCTTCAGAAACCATTGGCACAGAGACAGGACTTCATGCTTGGGTAATCAGTTGACACACTCATCTTGTGCTTTCCCCTCGTCTCACACTAGAAGGCTCTGATGCTCAATGAATCTGATCAATTGGAGCTATATCAATCGTAAGATTATATTTTGGGGGGTTCATCTCTCATGACTAAGCTGGCATGACTATTCTAAATCACAATTAGAACTGTGGGGGAGATAGGCTCAATGTTTACCTCTGACCCCTTTGTTCAACATTGTGCAAAGGCGTCTACTGTCTTCTCATTCCAATGGCTACCTCTGCTTTTGAGAGTTGATCACCAAATGACCATACAATATCCGTTGAGTTCAGGTAAACTCAAACTCAAAACAATATGCATATCACACAACATTACGAAGCTGATCTATATTATAAGTAAGCTATAGCCTTACTCTCTATACAGTAAACACATAGTATTTGTTCTTCAGGAATGAAAACCACTATAATAAATTACGCAGGCAAGCGCACGCACGCACACGCACACGCACACACACACAAAACAATGAACATCGATGGTTGAAGCTGTCTCCTTGAAACACTTTTTTGTTTGTTTTCATCTTATACAGTCTAGGTGGAAAGGATAGGGTTAAAATGTACCGTAGCGCGCGGTCTCGTGCCAAAGCCGTAATCAGTACAAGTGCCAGTACACGGGTTAAGACCGCGTGGGAGCCTGCGTTTAGTTTGGACGTATTCTGAGAGAGAATACACTGGCTTTCTTTCCAAATAATCAATTGATAATTTGCACTTTTGAAAATATTGGAATATATTACTCTGGAGGAAAACTACAAACCATATCGAACCATCTATATAATAACCAGTAGAAATTAAGAGACATAAAACAAGTTATGGATATAAACGCTCAAACTGTTGTGATGCGCAATAGCCTGTTTGCATTGTTCCCAAATATGCATGTATTCTTGTTTAGCTTTTTTATTGACCTATATTAGGATATGTAAAAACAAACTGAATATTCGTTTTTTTTATAATGTAAGGTTGAGATCATGAGAAGCTTTTGAGATGAAAAACGGCAGTTTTGTAACAGATTTCTCAAGTGCACGAGTTGTATCCGCACTCGCGCCTGTTGGTGGAAAAGCGCACAACTTTGCTGTGTCCGGGATATTTGACGAGGAGAGCTCTGACCGACGCTTGACGGGGACAACACGGGGGGCAGGGGAACGAGTGGAGCTCCGTTTTTCGGTCGCATAGGAGGGCTCTGTTGAGTGATGACGGGGTTGAGGATTTGGGGTGCGTTTGGCAGGTTTGTGCTGCTTCCTTTGCTTGCGCCATGCACCTTGATCTGTGTTCTGATCCCAGAGTGTCTCTCTCACCCGCAGCCGTGTCAGATTTTGAAGCGGATTGGGCACACGGTCAGAGTCGGGGCCCTACATCTCCAGCCGCGTATGTTCACGCACGATACCTCCGTGGGCAAAGAGTCCGCGGATGAGTGGGATATTGATGGGGAGACGAGGGAAGCCGCGGAGAGAGAGTTGGAAAAGATTACCAAAAGTGCCAATGAACACGGCTTGAGGAGCCTTAGGACTAGAGGCTCAGCGCACAGCCAGCATAAGGGCACCAAAAGTAAAAACATGTATCAACATGTGGAGAATGAAAGTCGTGTGTTTATGCCAAGAGACTCTGTCTTACTCGCCATGGAGACCCTAAACCGCATGGCGGGTCTTCTACCTTATAACTTGTCTTTGGAAGTAGTCATGGCTGTTGAAGCGGGGCTGGGGGAGTTACCCGCCTTTTCCTTCGCCTCTTCCTCCACACCGGTGTGTGAAGACCCTATGTCTTTTTTAGAAAGTGTTTGCCATACTGTCATTGTTCAAGGGGTTTCTGCGATTTTGGCTTTTCCTCAAACCAGAGACGAACTAGTGAAGTTGGAATTCCTCGCTACTGCGCTTCAGATCCCTGTCATCAGCGTTGTCCAAAACGAATTCAAACGGCAGAGCAAGGTAGGCAGATATTTCTATACAAACCACGCTTGTGTTTAATTAGGCTTTGCGAGGCTAAGTAGTGTGTATTTGATGCATGAGCGGAACGCACAGAACCATGGCCAGTCCGAAGCAGCTGTGTTGATGAAATCAGGACCATGGACAGCTCCACATTAATCCTCCGCTGGCTTTGAGCTCTTCTCATACTAGTTGATACTTCTCTCCTCTCCTCCGCAGCCTCTGTGCAGCACGAGCAGTTAACTTCACTTAGCATGTCTCTACAATATAATTTCTACTCTGCAATAACCTAGACATAATTGTAATTCTGTGACAGACCAATGCTATGTTATCGGAAATGTTTATAACACATTTGACGTCAAATTTAAGTATCGACCGTAACTCTACTGCAAAACATATAGGCGGCTGGGCTATCTTGCGCATAAACGTTGCAACAGTAGGCAGCACCACGTCTGGTTGGGTAAGATATAGCCCCCAATGACAGTTAACACAAATGAAAATAAAACTCTCATTGCAACAGGTGTATTCGCTCATCTGTATTTTCAGTAGGCCTATTCCTTGCGTTATTTATATTTCATGTTTTTTGTTGTTGTTGTATTTAGGTTTAATGTCAATTTCAAGTACACACAAACACACATGCATGCACACACACACACACACACACACACACACACACACACACACACACACAACGTTGAGCAATGACATTGAAATATCATTATGAAATATTATTATTTTTAAACACGAGTTGCACAACAGAGTGCAAACACATAAACAGACAGACAGACACACAGACACTACGTTGAGCAATGACATTGAAATATCGTTATGAAATATTATACTTTTTAAACACGAGTTGCACAACAGCGTACAAACACATAAACAGACAGACACACAGACACACAGACACACACACACACACACACACACACACACACACACACACACACACACAACACTGATCATGGGTGTGTCCTTATACACACAAGCCACTTAGCACCATCCTCTGGTCAGACCACCTGCACTCTCACATTATAGTGCAATACAATCTTTCCTCATTTGACATGTATTGCATATCAATGAGGATTGAATAACAATTAGAGCCCTTGACTGCTTTTGTTGGGATCTGATGAAAGCCTTCCCTGAGGTGAGCAAAAACGATGTGTGTTTACTCTGCTCAATAGAAGCTCTTGTTGATTAGAAGGATGAATAAAATAGGCGTGCAATTAGTTAACCTGAAGGATTCTGGGAGCATTGCCACCCACTCACGGTCTGCTAAATGCATGTGTGGTCTGTTTGTCTGTTTCTCCCCCAAAAGGAACACCCAAGGAAAACAAAGTCTATCTATCATCTCTCTATAGACCTTTTTGAGTGTTATTTTTTCCTTATGAAGTCTGCTGACTTTTAATCCAAACTGTGTTTCTTCTTAAATGTAAATAACGCCCTAAAGGAGCAGAATATAACAGGCACTAATAGGAATATGCCACAACTCTGGTGTTCACTGAATCATGACACTGCACTTACGACAGGCTTCAGCTTACACAGGCACTCATACGTCTTCTAAACAATTAACTTCCTGCCTTCCCATGCATCCATCATGACAAAATGATACTGTCAAATCATTAAAAGAGACATAAAACAACACTTGTTTAAGAAAAGAAAAGTGTTCAAGTTTCCACACAGGTGCACTTGACTCAGCCAGTCAATAAGTCATCATCAAGCCCTTGATTAGCTGACTCAGATGTGCTGATGGTGGAACATAACACATATTTGGAATGGCTGGGGTACCCCAAGAATGAGCTTGAGAACCATACTGATTCCATATTAGTACGGTCTCTGTACCATCAAGCCAGCAGGGGACTCATCCTTTAATATGCGCTGAACTGAAAGGTGGCCCAGCTTTCTTTTGAGATAAATCCCTGAAAAGCTCTGCTTTAATCAGAAAAGATTAGCCTGTTTTTTGCTGTCACTTTAGGTAGCCCCCTGGGGAAATTAGTCAGCTTCACTAAGCATCAGGTTCTGCCTCTCAGGGGTGGCCTACCTCACTCAGTCAGTGGATGAGAGGTTATCGATGAGTCGTATACACATCATTTATCCAGAATCCAGGTTTAGGGCCTGAGAACAACACCCAGGGTCACTCCATGGTGATTAAAATTGCCTGGTTATTTGCTCTGTTATTGTCTACAGGAATAGTCCTGACGAGAAATTGAGGAGGTTCTCGCGTGAACATTAAGGTGGTTAAAAGTTCGGAGGAAAAAGGTCTAAAATACATTGGAGCTCATGTCAGGGGATTCTAATAGAATTATAATAAGGCTGCGTCCACAGGTTGAGGTTGGTTTGGTGAGCAGTACGTAGAGACAATCAATTTGCTGAAATAAAGCACATATTGCCTTTGCTGATGCTGTTGTAATGAGCAGTGCCCATTAGGCACAAATAAATAAATTATGCAGACGAATAATGATTTTCGAATTTCCATGGTAATGTGGAAAGTGATTAAAGAGATTAATGCAATTACCCAATTTGTACTGCTTTTAGTGGAAGTTTAATGTGAAATGTCATTGCAATAAGCCCATAAAAAACTTGCTGAGGGTTGTCTAATGAATAGAACAAAAATGTTACGGCAACTAACCATCTGTACCATTACAAACACAGCTGTTAACGTCAGTGCTCCAGCTACAAACACATGCTTCCATTTTTGTATACTCAGCTACAGTGGTGGTATGGGAGATCACAATGGTTCATTTATTGGTGAACAAACTTACAAATCACTGGAAGTCATAGTTTAACATGATTTCTTAAAAATAAACATTAACTATTTTGATTGTTCATGGCACCAGATAAGACCGGATAAGTTCCTAGGTGTTGATCAATTTGTAGAACTATTTAGCTCAGTATGTGTGAAAAATCATTGCACTGTAACATTGTCCTCCTCCCATCTTCCCTCTGTCTCTCTCTCACCCTCCCTCCCTTACGCCCCAGAACCCTCTCCACTTCCAGATGTTGATGCGGAATCCTCCCACGCCCCATGCTCAGCTCATCTACACTCTCCTGGTCATGAATAGCTGGTACGACATCAGCCTGGTGCTGTGCCAGGAGTGGAACATCTCTGACTTCATCATCCTCCTGCGCAACAACACCAAGTTTCACCTGGGCTCCATCGTCAACATCACCACCAACAGCACCTCCAAGAGCGACTTCCAGCAGTCCCTGCAAGGCTACCTGGAGTCCATCAAGGAGTCCACCTCCACCGTGGTCACCTTTGGCTGCGACATCAGAGACATCAAGAAGATCTTTAGTGTTGTGGCTAAGCTAGGCCTGATGTTGCCCGAGTACCATTGGGTGCTGGGCGACACTCAGAACGTGGAGGAGTTGAGGACCGAGGGGTTGCCCTTGGGGCTGCTAGCTCATGGGAGGATGGGGTCGCCTTCTCTGGATCAGTACGTGCAGGATGCCCTGGAGGTTGTGGCGAGAGCTGTGGGGGCTGCAGCCCAGAAGGACCCCAGGCTCGCCCTCATCCCTGGCATCACCAACTGTATGGCCACTGAGCATGGGAACCTGGCCGCAGGAAAATATCTGTCCAGGTACTGTCTTATTTATTATCTTTTGTTTATTCAGGAGATCAAAACACATTTTGCATTAATAGAATCCATTCAAAGGACAGATAACAATCAATTATAACATGAGCATTCCTCACAAGCTCCTGAAAAAAGCTTAATATATTATTTTGTGGTTTTATACTATATTGTTTTGGCAGCGTAGTGTATGTAGAATAGAATGCACTCTTGTGGCAGAGGTTTTAGCCATAATATCGCGGAGATCTCTGCATCTCAAGTATTGCGATTAACTGACATTTTTCATCTGAATATGATGGAATGGAATAGAATGGAATAGTTTGCTTTTATTGTCCTCCAAGCAGGGAATTATGGGCATGTTTTCATATGACGACAACACAAACAAATTAGTGTACAAATGAAGCTGCAGTGACATAACAGTACAAATGAAAATATACAAAAGATCAGTGCTACACAGTAATACTCCTGGGGCCAGGATGGACAAAGGGCACAGACGGTATATATAGAACAAACAATGCCCAACAGTAAAACACAGGATAAATTAACATTAAACAACACATATAAGGATGTAGAACTACTGTATGTTGGTTTCACTGTGTAGTGTGTTAATAGCAGGCAAGGCGTAAAGCTCATACTGAAACTGGGGCATCTTGCAGTAGTACAGACAGGCACTGGTCTGCTGCCCGAGGACGTTGTTATCAAGTCAATGCATCAGCCAGAGTAGTATTATTGGCATAGACAACAACAGCTAATGTTGACTGGGCATGACACAAGACACCCAGTCAAACAATCATTTCCTGCCCTGCTTGGCAGAGCCTGAGATAATGCCAGGATGATGCCAGAATGGTGCCCACTGACCCTGCCCTGGTCTACAATTGGCACTGACAAGTTAAACAATGTCCAGATCTGACTTCAGATAATTAAGTCACGCTCTTACACTGACAGGGTGATAAAGTTAACAAACTGAATGTACACAGCCAGCTAGTCTTCTCCCGAGTGAGGGTTAGTTTCCAAAACAATTTCCAAAACGATGAGGTGCCTGTAGTAATGCCCTCACCTGCTGTTGTTTTAGAATGACAGAGAACAGCTCGCTGTTCCTGTTTATCCCCAATGACTACACAGGGAGGCACGCCTCCTGACAGGGGTCAAAAGCTGTGTGGGAGACAAACCGGAGATAGTAAAAATGTTGGAAGATGGACCAGTGGGAGGCTGAAGGGATAAAAAGACAGCTGTGAGGATCTGTAGTGGAAAACTCTTTCCAGGTAGCTGACATGTTTAGAGAGAGGTGCCATAACTGCTGAACCGTGCTCATGTGGCACAATGTCAAGAAACCTTCCAGTGTCCCAGATGTCTGTCACAGATGCTGCCCTCTCGATATTCAACTCAGCTTTCTTCAATGTCATATCATAGATCAGCTGTGTATATTGGCTAGGTTGTTGTTGTGGTTTTAAATGAGATATTACATGAACATGATAGGCTATAGCAGGGCTCCAGACTAAGTTTTTCCCCCTTTTTCATTTGGTGGCACCAGCACATGATTTGATCACACTAACATGTTGTCACACAGTAGAATAAATGTGTAGGCTAATCATCTTAGAAATGAACTTGCCATTGCATTCAGAGACAACTTGTTCTATGTGTGTGATAAATATTCCTCTTCTCATTACAATGGTCTTACAATTTACAAACAGGGATTACAGACTATTACAGACTATAAAGGGAGACCAAGCAGTTTGGACACTGTCACTCTGTTCCCCGATGAGCTAAATTCCTTTTATGCTCAGTTGGAGGATAGTGATATAGAGCTTCCCATTAAAGCTCCTGTTACTAGTGAGTATTGTGTGGTTTCGCTTACTGAGGCTGATGTGAGTAAGGTGCTTAACTACTGAAAACACTACTAGGATTTTAATACTACAACAAAATGTGTTTTTCGCTCTAGGCACAGGGTCAGCCATAGTCAGCGCCCCTGGAGCAATTAGGGGTTAAGTGCCTTGCTCAAGGGCACAACAGCAGTAGTAGGCACCACAGATATGATGCCAGCAACCCTCCAGTCGCCAGCTTACATGCAGCTTCCACCTGAGGTGGGGATCGAATCAGAAACCTTCCGATTGCTAGCCAGCCTCTCGAACCTCTAGGCTACCTGCCGCCCCAAACTAATAGATTCATATCCTTTGTGTATATTTATGCACTTGAAAACTGCTAGCACGTCTTCCACGGTGATGAGTCGGGGTGCCTCTTGTGTCGTGTGTGCTGTGCGTTCTCTCTAGAAGGTTAGTGTAGACCTGTTCAAAGTGGGCATAGTCAGAGTCAGAGGTATTGTCTGTGTCGCTGGTGCTGTGAGATAGTGTAGCCCCTTCCACATGCTGTGTGGGTTTTTGCTGCTTAGTTGGGTCTCTGTCTTTGCTGTAATCCTTTTTGGCTGCTTTAATGACTTTACGAAGGTTGCTTTGATATACAATGGGTCGCCAGAATTAAATGTCGTTCTTATCACAGCTAGAGCTGACTGTACTTCTGTAGTAATCCATGGCTCCTGGTTTGGAAACACCCAGACAGTTTTTGTCGGGACACAGTCCTCTGTGTCCTCTCAATGAATCCCATCGTACCGCACGCGATCTTGTTGACGTCATTGCTATCTTTCGCAAAGTCCACTCGTGTCTTGAAGCAGGCCTGGAGAGCGGCGTCTGAATCGTCTGACCAGCATCAGCTCATTCTCATGTCTGGTGGAGACAGCTTAAGCTTGTACTTAAACAAGGAGGAGCACAAGGAGGATAGCAGAGTGGTCTGATTTGCCGAACGGAGGGCAGAGGAGGGGTTTGTAGGAATCCCGGAACTGCGTGTAGCAATGGTCCAGGCAGTGTTCTCCCCTGGTGTTACCACTAATGTGCTGGAAGGATTTGGGTAGAACTTTCCTCAACGACGCTTGATTGAAGTTGCCTAGCACTATTAGAGCAGCCTCAGCGGTCTAGTTGTTTGGAGCGGTCAACCGAGGCTCATTTCAGCAGAGTAGTTGTGTGAGATGATGGTCCAAGTGCCTTTTTGATGGCGTCATAAATGCCTTTAATGTTGCCTATGTCAGCAGCCGATCGGATGCCGCTGCAAAGCTGTAGCCAGTAGCTGTTGGCACAGTGTCGTGAGGCTGGCTGGAGTTTCTTCCTTGACGTTCTGAGGGCATGTAGGATCTTGTTGGTGAGCGTAATCCATTTCTCTTCCAGGAACAGTGCCAATGCCATTGAATTGGCTTTGAACCAGTCATTGGACCTTCTCAGATTTTTGCCAAAAACTGTAAAGGCCATGCTGTAGATATTATTTGGTAGGCCGTCCCAATACTGCTGGGTAGAGCAAGATTGGGGTAAGTGGAGGAGGGATTCCTCTACGGCACAGAGGAAGGCTGCAGCTTTAGTTGGACGTGCTGTTTTGCTGCTGTCAACCCGAAGGACTCCTTTTGGTTTTGCTCTATGACTATTTTTTGTCTGTAGCTTGACTCTATAGCACATGAGGGAGTGATCTGTGTCGCAGTCTGTGCTGCACGTCGTGTTAGGATCAAGTCTAGCAGGTGCCAGTGACCAGACCTGTGGGTGTCTCCAGGAGACTTTGTGATGGGGTTTAGTTTGAAAGGATGAGTTGGTAATGCATAAGTTTTGGTATGTGCAGAACTCAAGTAGACGCTGCCCGTTCTCCTTCATTTTACCAATGCCATGGTGTCCCAAGCAAGACGGGCAGGAGTCATGGTCTGTGCCAATTCTTGAATTGAAGGCACCAATCATGTAAAGCTGTTCTTGATTGGGGCGGTTTTTACAGTCACCTCAAGCTCATCATGAAATATGTCCTTTATTTTTTTGAGAGGAGATGTGTGTTGTGGCATACACACTCGCCAGGTGGTCTGGTCCCATGGTTATGTTCAGGCAGAGGGACAATATTCTCTCTGAGCCACCTGTGGGTGGTATTATTGACATGTACAGCAAAACTCACTCCATATTCCCTGGTTTCCACAGGGCCTTCCCCTGCTAGAAAAAGATGTAGTCATTTTCCCTTCGTGAGCCAGATGAGTGGAGTCAGGTTTCCTGAAGGGTTGAAAAGTCAATTTGTCGCTTCAGGAGTTTGTTGTTTATGACTGGAGTCTTGCGAACATATGCCTCAAGTCAGCAACCATTGTGCTGGTGCCAAATAATTCTGCTGCAGTGGGCCTGAATGTCTTCTGCCCTGTTGCACTCACCCCTATCATCATGAAGTGCATGAAGAGAGGTTGGTCCTGGCTCACCTTAAAGACCACCTACCCCCCACACTGGATCCCCACCAGTTTGCCTACCGCCCAAACAGGCCCAAACGGAGAATGCCATCTCCACAGTACTACACTCCGCCCTGACCCACCTGGATAACGACAACATCTACGGTAGGGTGCCGTTCATTGATTTCAATACAACAAGACAACACCGCGGTGGTAGGCCTGATCAGTAACAACGATGAGTCGGCCTACAGGGAGGAGGTCCAGCAATTACAGGAAAGCTATGGGCTGCACACAAACCCCCATCTACATCAATGGGATGGAGTTGGAACATGTCTCCAGCTTCAAGTTCCTGAGTGTCCACATCTTCGAGGACCTCTCTTGGACCCTCAACTCCTCCACACTGGTCAAAAAAGTGCAGCAGTGTCTATACTTCCTGAGGAGTACATCACCAGTGTCCGACTCCCTGCCATCGAGGTCCTCCAGTGTAGGCAGTGTCAGCGGAGGGCGCGAGGCATCAGTAGTCACCCCAGCGTTCTACGTTCCTGCACCATCAGGCTAAGGAACAGCTTCCCCGCCGAACCCGGACCCGGGGACATTGACTCCCAGTATCAGTGTACCCTACCCCCATACCTCCATTGGCTACACACTTAGGACTTCAATTTAGCTTTTGGCACTAACAGCTATACCATATGTATTGAACTAGTCTCTAATTGGATATCTTATATATATGTAACATACCTCAAGACTTATCGCCCTTGTTCTGTACATATCATACTGTACATATAATATCATAACAGCACAGTCATATAATATTGATAATAATCTCATGTATATACTCACTGTAATATTTGCATCTGGTTAGATGCCAAACTACTACTCGTTGTCTCAATACTCTTGTGCAATGACAATAAAGTTTAATCTAATCTAATCTCTGGGCTATACTATGTACCTTAGTACATTAGCTGCTAGTTGTGAAGAACAAAAGTATTTGAATCTGTGTAGTTAATTTAAGATTTAGTCCATTTGTTTTTAAATTCTGCTGTTTAATTCAGCTATTTTCCAAATTATATTAAAATGAACATGGTGGTAGGTGTCTTATGAACAGTGCTCAATCACATCTTGCTGTCAGAATCAACTCATCTGCCTTTGTTCTGCAGGTTCCTTGCCAACACGTCGTTCGACGGCGTAAGCGGTGTCATCGTCACACAACAGGCATCTGTAATCTCCTCGGAGAGCCATCACTTCATTTGGAGCCTCCAGCACGACCCCATTGGCAACCCCATGTGGACGCGCCTGGGCCGCTGGAAGCACGGCAGGGTCATGATGGACTACGGTATCTGGCCCAACAAGCAGTTGTCCCATCAGGGCGGTGACTGGAGGCACCCGGCCCGCATTCACCTGAGGGTGGTCACCCTGGTGGAGCATCCGTTTGTGTTCACTCGCGAGGTGGACGATGACGGGCTGTGCCCTGCGGGCCAGCTGTGCCTGGACCCCATGACCAACAACACGGCCGTCTTGGAGAACCTGTTCCTGGGCCTGCAGGGCCTCAATGACAGTGTGCCCAGGGAGCTCAAGAAGTGTTGCTACGGCTACTGCATAGACCTGCTGGAGAAACTTGCAGAGGACATGGGCTTTGACTATGACCTCTATATCGTTGGCGATGGGAAGTACGGCGGCTACAAGAACGGTCGCTGGACAGGTCTGGTGGGAGACCTTCTGACCGGGGCAGCCCACCTGGCTGTCACCTCTTTCAGCATCAACTCTGCCCGCAGCCGGGTCATTGACTTCACCAGCCCCTTCTTCTCCACCAGCCTGGGCATCCTGGTGCGGACGCGGGACACGGCGGCGCCCATCGGGGCCTTCATGTGGCCCCTCCACTGGAGCATGTGGCTGGGCATCTTCGTGTCACTACACGTCACAGCCGTGTTCCTTACCATCTACGAGTGGAAGAGCCCATTCGGGATGACTCCTCGAGGCAGGAACAGGGACAAGGTGTTCTCCTTCTCCTCTGCACTCAACGTGTGCTATGCGATCCTGTTCGGCAGGACGGCGGCCATTAAGCCTCCAAAGTGCTGGACGGGCCGCTTCCTGATGAACCTGTGGGCTATTTTCTGCTTGTTCTGTCTCTCCACATACACGGCCAACCTGGCCGCCGTCATGGTGGGGGAGAAAACCTACGAGCAACTCTCAGGTATACATGATCCAAAGGTAAGAAACAACCCCTATATACCCCTCACATCAAATACTGTATGTGATGAAATACTGTAACTACTGTATGAACCATTTGTAAGCAAATCATATCATATGTGGGATTCCAGATTGTTGAATGTGCTAAAGAAAGGTGGTCAAAGTATTAGTGATTTACTGGGAGTACATGTGGAGGGTTGGCAGTGTAGTAAGGCTTTTTTAAGGTCAAACATTTTGTTTTTGAAAATAGTTTAGCACTAGATTTATGTTTTCAAGAAAGGGTTAAAGCATTTTGGGTTGCAGTTTTAAATCTACACTGTATTACAGTTTACAAGGCTAAAATACCCTAGTAATGGTTCCCTCTTTTCTTCTAGCTCCATCATCCATCACAAGGCTTCCGCTTTGCAACCGTCCGTGAGACCAGTGCAGAGGATTACTTGAAAAAAAGCTTTCCAGAAATGCATGAATATATGAGACGCTTCAACGTACCAGCAACTCCTGATGGGATATACAATCTAAAGTGAGTCATAATCACACTTTGAAAGATTAATGCAAACCTAAGGAAACGTGTGAACCAAAAATGGTTCTGAATATATCTGACAGAACAGTTTAAATGTATACCTGATTCAAGAGGAAATGACCTCATTATATGATTATCTGACACTGTACACAGTATGTTATTTCTGGAGGAAAGGACTGACTGTGACATCAGCATGTATGTTTTAAAGATATTTTGAAGCGATACGTTTGTTTACATTGTTTCTATTTTGCCTTCTAAACCTACATTTTAGGTCTTATTTTATTCATTTAACCTTTATCTATCTTTTAGGTTTTTCTCCCCTCTGACAATAAGTGGTGTACACTTTGTTCCACTACAAAACCTTCCCTAATCAGGCCCCATGGGAACTTTAACAAAATCAATCTGTGAAATGCCCCTCTAACTCAAATCAATATAAAACTTTTCTTTTGGAAGCATTAGTGGCAGCTGCTCTGTGCCTCCCTCTCCCTCTCTAGTCTCAGCACTTGATTTGCTGGGTTCTGGAGATGATTTCCACCCTGCTGTGCCCTTTTGATCTTCTCCTGCAACCTCTTCTGCCCTATTCGAAGTTGTTTTTCAAGTCATCTCACATTTTGTAAGGAGTAGAGCAGAATGACTAGGGCTGAGGGTGAAGGAGGTTTGATGAGATTGACAGTATCTTCTCCCAGAGTTGGGAAAAAAAACATTCCCAGCCCTTCAGACTGACACCTGCTCACCAAAGATAAGATCCATTTGGAATGAATTTCAATAAGGAGGCAAACACTTCTCTGTGTTTATTTCAATGGCAAAAATAATACACATTTAGTGTTAGCAGTTATGATTGCCTATATATCGGGTAAAACATTTAGAAATCCAAACCTACTGTATGTTCAGGGATAAATACAGATTTCTCTGTATTTAAAAGTGTATTGTATAAACTGTGTACAATGAAGATATTCTGTCACTTGATAATATATATGATCAATTATTAATATATATATATATTATATATATATTAAGAAGAAGAAAAAAGCGATCCTGATTATGTTAATTACAGAAGAGAGTGGTGCAACTGACTAGCTAATTCCTCTGTTATTTCAGGGATGAACCTCAAAAACTTGATGCTTTTATCATGGACAAAGCTCTACTAGACTATGAAGTGTCTATAGATGCTGAATGCAAGACACTCACTGTTGGAAAACCATTTGCAATTGAAGGCAAGTACATTAACATGTCTGTGTTCAGTTTAAGACCCATATGCACAGTACAGTACATGTCATAGCTACAGTCTAGCAAAAATAACGGGCCTAATTTCAGTTGCAACTAGGTCCATTGAAACACCATCTTCTGAATACATTTTGAAAGACATACTGCAAATACCAACCAGCACAGATGTCCATTTTGTGTGTATTTTGTTCCCAGGGTACGGTATCGGTCTGCCTCAGAACTCCCCCCTCTCCTCTAACATGTCTGAGCTTGTGAGCCAGTACAAGTCAGACGGCTTCATGGACACTTTGCATGACAAGTGGTACAAAGTCGTACCATGTGGAAAAAGGAGCTTTGCAGTCACTGAGGTGCTGTATCATGATCAGTATAATTATATCCTTTTCTAATTTCTTCACAAGTCATTGTGATGTGGATTATAAATAGCACTTAACATTGAGTTGTTCTTCACCTATGTAGTACTATTGTACAATGAATTTGAATGTGCAAGTCATGAGTTAATCGTTTTAACATAATCATATCATATGATGTTATGATAATCATCCTATGTTTTCCTGCATTGTCTCTCTCCAGACCTTACAGATGGGGATCAAACACTTCTCAGGCTTGTTTGTGATGTTGTGTGTAGGACTTGCCTTGTCACTCCTCACCACCCTAGCCGAGCACATCCTCTACCACCTGATCATTCCCAGAATCAATGAACCCAAATTCAAGTATTGGCTACATACAAGTCAGGTACTGTATGTATATTGACTCCACAAATATTTAAAAAGTTTAATTTCAATGATTCATTATGACACTCTGTGTAAAGGTTCACAAATGTTGTCTGACACCTAATGACTGATCTGTTTTGCAGAGACTACACCGGGCACTTAACTCAGCATTCACTGAAGACAAATTACAAACTGTTGCAAAGCCAGAAAAAAGGTAACATCACTTTGGTGCCATCAATATGTTATACTATACATAAATCATATTCACAAAAGCATTGTCCATTGGCTTGAGAAAAAGAGACATCTGTTAATTGAAACTGTCAGTGATGATTGCAGGGAAGTTTTGAAAACCTTGTGTTGACGTGTTGAAGCTCCACTAATTATCCATGGTAAATGTCAGCAACAGGTAGCATTTCATGTTGTTTGTCATTTTGTCTAATAGAAAGTGTGATGTTGAATGCTATTAAAAATAGATATCTGATTTAATTTGGATAGATTACCCACTCCAAATCTAATCATTGAGTATATTTCCCTTCAGTTTACCGTTGACATGGTTCCACAATATTATTGCTTTTGCATACATGCTTGATATTTTGGAACCATACTAATGGTAAAATGTCAAAAATGTTTTTGGAAAAAAGTATCCCTTCATCCCTCCATGTTCTCCATTTGAACCTTAGGTGCAATGTGGGCAACAACCAGCAAGTGCCATGGAATCCCACCGACAAAGCCAACTGCAGTAGAAGGAAGCTACCCCCACAAGAGGCCTTACAGCAAAATGACCTGGAGTTCCCAACGAGTCAGAGCCAGGACCTCCCTACTTCTTTGCCCCATCCGATGAAGAGACAGCTCCCACTACAGGCCACCTCCAATGGCAAGACCGACATGCTGGACCTGGGGCGTCACCCCATGGTGCAGGAGCTCACTGACCTGGAGACCCATATCCAGATCATCAAACAGCAGCTGCACATAGCCATGAAGAGGAAGAGAGAGCTGGAGCAGTACCAACAGACCAACACGATTCCTGAGTCCTAGAGCTGGAACAACAGATGTCAGACCGTGACTTCTGACATCCCAGAGCTCCACCCAGAGTAGACCAGCCTGGCTCCTTCTGCTCCTTCAGCTCTGGAGCTTCTATCCTCCACTCCAATCTCACACTGACTATGGGGTCAGATGGACGAGACCATGAACCAGAAGGCTTGGCCCCATGTGGTGGACTATTTCAATTTAGCGTCTAAATCTTGGACCACACTTTCTCTGCACATCTTATTTTATAACGGATGACATCCTTTGGATGTCTAAGTACACTCAGTAGACCCAGGGACTAATGTGAAGAGGGACTTGGGGATGATATCAATGTGATACATCAGACGTTTTCCTCCAGCATTTTCCAGAGCTATCGTTTTGGGATTAGTGAATGGGGCAGCAGAGTCTGTTTGGAGACAGAGAGTGATCGTGTCACAGGGGGTGGTGTTTGTTTGTCAGGTGCGGCGAGCATTTGCAGCGCGTCACAGGGATGTCACTCTGATGTACGATAGCTGTTGCAGACACACACCCTCTGCATACTGAGTTACAGTGGTGATGCATCTCTGAATGCTCTGTCTGACTCTGGTAACGGCTGTTCTGATCTGTTATCTTCTGTTCTGTTCTATTCAGAGGGGACTCTGGATAGGAATTATTTTTATTGCATTGTGTATGGGTTTGGATGTGTTATATTTATTAAAAAAAGGTTATGATCTCAGATGATGTGCACCTGTACTTTTCAGTTGCCAGTCTTCCATAAATGCAGTGGTTTTGACAAAGGTATATCTAACTGTGTACATGTTGCAAATAGCAGCAACACATGATCTCCCAATTTGGCAGTGGGCTGATCTCAAGTTTGACCTTATCATTGGACAACATTGGGCTAGACAGGCTTATACACTTGGAACATAGGCTGCTACTTTTGCAAATCGACTAAAACAGTACATTTGGTTCTGTTCCAATAGAACCTAGCTACTTAGCGTAACAGTTCCGCTGGAAAGTCAACAGCTTACTCAGTTAGGCTGGGGGTCTCAGAGGTGGAAGCAGCACTCCTATCGCCAGAGGGCAGGGAGGTCTGAGGAGCCGTTCCAGCTCCCCAGACCTAGACATCATTCCCAGGCCAGGGGACAATTCGTCACACCAGTATGCCATCCTTTGGTCTAGCATTCTGGGCCCCTAGCCCTATGAGGACCTGCGTGGGCAGCACACACCTATGGTGCACAGGTCGGTGAAAAGAGCAGGCAGACCCTCTGCCCCTATGCAGGCCAGGGCACCTGTACCTCAAACTCATCCTGGCTGCCATAGCAAGGACCCTCTGTTCCCCTCGGAGAGTAGGTGGGGACCCTATCCCTCCATTCGGAGCAGTGGCCCGTGTGCGCAGTCTCCCCCTGGGTTTTACACACACTGGAACAGGAATAAAGAGTGCAATTTGTGGGTCCCCCTCAGTAAGGGAGTAGGCCCAATGTCTCGGTCAGAAAATACAGTTTGTTTGGACAAGGGAGCACTCCTTGTCCCTTGGCTTGCTCTCAGCTGGGCTTCTACAGCTATTATGTCCTGGTCTTGAACTGGATCTACAGCACCTCAATAGGCACCTACCAGTTCAGAATGGTCACGTATTGCATACTGTCGGAGTCTATTCGATCCAACGCTTACGAACGCTCGATTGAGTCTTTGGAGACCGTTGACATAAATACATTGTCTTATAAAACTGTGTTGTGGCTAGCCTTGACTACGCACAGTAATTTCTATGACTTACAGTAGTCACTGAAGTAGTTTCTTTCCATTCCCCACCTGAATTCTCCCAAGTGTTGTTGCAAAGACAGTTATGGATAAAAAAAAAACATGCTGTTATATCGCCAAATTGTGTAGAGTAACTGGAGTGATGTTGTCCCATCGACTGTACTTTTCGCTCTCAGCCATTCAATGTTTTAAGTCTCCCCAGGCCTCCCCAGGATACAGACCTCTGCAGCTCATCCAGAATGCTGCTGCCCGTCTGGTATTCAACCTCCCCAAACTCTCCCATGTCACCCCTCTCCTTCACACCCTTCACTGCATGGCTCCCGATAGCAGTTCGCATCAGATTCAAGATCCTGATGTTCGTCTACCGGGCGGCAAAGTAAACAGCCCCTTCCTACCAGCAAGCAATGGTCAGCCCCCAAACACCAGCCGTTCACCCGTCCGCTCTTCCACGTCTGCTGGTCGACTGGCACCACTCCCAATCTTCCGCCGTAGACTAAAGACCCATCTATTCAAGCGACACCTTAACTGTCCCTCCTGAGGCATCTATTTCTCCTCTAACCTCCTGTACAGATTCTCTACTGTTAATAAAATAAAATAAAAACATATTCCTTCTTCTGGCACTACGACTGCCAATGGCCCCAGGCTTGAGCATACAGTAGATTACTTTTTCCTGCTATGACTGGTGGATAGATGATTCACTTACTTAGTCAAATGTATTTGATGTAAGTCACTTTGGATAACGGCGTCTGCTAAATGCCAAAACTGTAAATGTACATTGTACAGTTAGTAGTGACAACCTGATCAACAGAGTGAGTAATTGATTCCTATTCAAATAATGGACCCTGCAAAGAAAGGTTATGCATTACAAGTTGTAACTATTAGCATTGCAATGTACTCAATTCAACATATTGAGTCAATTGGAAGACATGCTTGCATTTGAGGACTTTTTAGGAACACAGCAACAGGGTTTTCTTTCCATACAGGCCTTCTGTTTTTCATTTTTACTAATTTATTGGCATAGCCTCTGTTGATCAGTGTAATACAATTTCAGGCTCTGAGGTTAGTCCTTCGGTGTTCAGCTGCAGTATCCACTCATCAATGCACAGATGGGGCTTGGCCCCAAATGCGTCGTGCGAGTGTGGCGCAGAGGACCAAACCGCAGACCATGTTATCCTGGATTGCCCGGTGTACCACCCACCCAACGGGATGCATGGTCTGTCGGTATTAGATGACGAGACGATGACGTGGCTTCTGGAGGGGTGTCCAGAAATATAGCCCGGGTGAGCCCCTCAACCAGGTCTCGGGGTGGTAAAAGGGTAGCCCCTCGGCCCCGAGCCTGGTGGAGTGGAGAGGAAAACAACTACCCATACGCTGAAGAAGAAGAAGAAGGCTCTGAGGTAACAACATTTAAATATTGTGCAGGGGGGGCAAATACGTTTCATGGCACTGTATGACATTAGCTGAAATAACTCTCTTTTATAATGAGACAGCCAAGAGACAGAACATTGGTTGCGTAATACACTAAGCAAGATAAAGTGGCATGGAAAGGCAGGTCAACATTGTCCTACAGACACATTGGTGCAATGCAGCCCAACTGGACACTCTGACAGAGTAGCAGTCTAGAAAGAACCTTTTAAATCAACAACAGGTAAAGTACCGAGAGTACCGCTGTTCTACTTTGGCTTACATAAATAGCATTTCAGTCAGGAACTCTCACATGTTAGTTTAACCATTTATTAAATATAAAATGGTTACCGGTATACAGTTAGACTTCGCATATTTGGATGGCTCCGCTCTTCTGAGAGCTCCCTGCCTGGAAATTATAAATGACACAGTATGTGAACTGACAGAGCAGAATTAAAGCAAATGAACCCGCCGTTCTCAATTGGCCTAAAAGTTGGGCTGAACGTTGGGCTTGACGGAACTACCACCCACAGGTGGGAAATCAGCACATTTCATGAGATGAGAGAGATGAGAGATGAGATGAGATGAGATAACGTTTATTGCCATTTATGCATACACATTAAGCATACACATATAGGAATTTGATTTGGCGTTACAGTAAGAGCATTTCTAAATGCAATGCAAACAAAACAACACAGGACAGACAGCAGTGCAGACAGAACACAACAAACTGTAAAACACCTGCCAACAGGCAAGCCACTCCCCCAAGTACCCTGGGTAGCCAATCACCATAACCCACTGAGCTTACCATCACAGAACATAGTTGGATCGTGGCAATTTTAAAACGGTTGTTTGTTGTATCAAGTGGGCTCTTCAATACTTAAACTTTCATAATATGCAAAAAAACTGAAAACAATTTTTTTCTTTTAAATTTTCGAAGAAGCTTTTTGGTCATTTGCGCGACTTGAGAATTGCCAACATTCGGACCATTTCACCAGACCGTGTCACTAATGGTAAGATGCCTTGGACATTGAGCCAGAACGAAGGAGGGTCGCGTCTTGACATACATGTTGTTGGGTTTGTGAGCCTCAAAGGTTGAAGATGGACTAGTGATTGTGTCTTAATATATATTTTGTGTGTGTTTTTTTTACACTCCAAAAGTTTGGATTTTTAATCAAACAAGTACTATGAGGTTACTGTAGAGATTCACAGCTTTTGATAGTATTTGTGTACAGATTGGTTTCACCGTTCAGAAATTACAACACTTTTTATGCATAGTCTACATATTTCAGGGTACCCAAAAGTGATGGGACAGATTCACCAAATTTCCAAATTAAGTGGTCGTGTTTTATATTTGGTCTATAATTATTTGCATGCAATAACTGCCTGAAGTCTGCAACGCATTGACCTCATAAGACACTGGGTATCTTCTCAGGTGATGTTCTGCCAGGCCTGTACTACAGCCATCTTCAGGTTTTTTTTTTCAGCTGCTATGGCAGTATGTGTTGGGTCATTGTCTTACTGCATCTGGTGGCATCCGCTTGCACTCAAGCAGACACGATCTACACTTCAGAATATATGTTGCTGCAGCTGTCAGCAGTTACAATCATCAATTAAGACAAGTTAGCAAGTTCTAGCGGCAGCGATACACCACCTGCACCATGTTTCACAGATGAGGTGGTATGCTGTAAATCTTGGGCAGAGAACTTGGTACATGATAATATTAATATCATCTGTCCAATACCTTTTCCAGACCTCAGGCTTTTTGTGTGTCATTGTATTTATTGACATAATGCATCCTGTCTTGACTATAATAGGACAGTTAATTAATGACAAAGGCTTAGAGGTCTGATCATGTCTCCCAGAGGCAGTTGTGCAATGAATATGAACAGACTAACTACTTAGCACTCATGCGTGGGGACACAATGTTATTGTATTCCCTAGCTTGATCGTTCAAGATGATAAATTCACATTGGACATGATTCATAACAAGACACCACATAGCACAGGTGAAAGATCACTCAATTCTACCTTTTTATTTTGGGGGGCAAAAAACTAGTGAGACACACAACATGAGTTATGCTACTGACTATTTATTTTGTGGACAAATCAAGAAAAATATATGCAGCATTTCAAAAGAAACGCAATTTTCAAAGAAAGACCATATACAAATTGGGAATATCTATTCAAACAGTTCTGTGTACTTTCATGCTGAGTAGATGATCATGTCTGTATGCCATAGGAAAACAAAGCACAATATCGTGTCACAATCCAACAGTAGGGTTTTTTTCCCCCCGATACACCAAAAATGAATACCAAAACATTCTTGAAAAACGGCAGGCAAAAGTCAGTCAAAATGTTTTATACAGAGATAACAAAAATAATACAAAATAAGACTTCAGTCAATAAATGTACCGAAAACAAACGAAGAGGGATTTGTACAAATACCACATAACGACATCAACATTTCAATAACATTAGATAGACTGTATACTGTATATATTTACTTTGTGATGTAAAACATGATGAGGAATGTTTGTATCCTGACATGTAACAGACTTAACGTAATCAGGGTTGGCGACAGCACTCTCTTATACAAAATGTACAAAACATCGGCCTCTAACTAGTTACACCATAATACTGTCCTTTTTTACAGTATGACACAGTACAAAAACATCATTTGTGCCTAGAAGTCTTGAGGTGACGCAAAAGTGACCCTGTGCTGGCCCCTTAGTCATGTGACTTCAGTCATCGATGCCGAATGGTTCTGGAAGACAAAGAAAAAGGCACAGGCAAGACAATGGTTTAGAAAGAGGTGTGTGAGTGCCCCACTAAACTAACCATCCTGCACATGAACAGAACTGCACAAGGTTGTAAGTTTGATCCCCGCCACTTTCCCTGTCTGCATTTCCAGCTCAGTGGCATTGCGGTTAGAGTGTCCGCTCTGAGATTGGAAGGTTGTGAGTTCGATCCCCGGCCGAGTCATTAAGGCTGCCACGATTAGTCGACTAGTCACGACGACGTAGACTACCAAAATCGTCGCCGACATATTTGGTAATCGCCGTAGTCGCATGTTTTTTTGGAGCTGAAATAAGCGTTTTTTTTTTTGTTTGTTTGTTTTTTTGTTTGTTTTTGCCTAGCACCAGGGGAGCCCCCCCTCCCAAATTTCGTTGTTTGGTACCTGTACTATATCAATGACAATAAAGACCATTCATTTCATTCGATAAGCATTCGTTTTTCTTCCCTGAAGCTGCCACTGGCTAGCGTCTCCCAGTGTCTTTGATGTACATGCGCAGTGTCGGTCATCCGGGGCACACGTGACTTCCCCGGAAAAACAAACAGAGAAATGTCTTCCTGTCCTCGTACCTCTAAAGTGTGGGAGCATTTCAACCACAACGTTGAAAAAAAGAATGTAAAATGTAAAATTTGCAAAGCTGAACTCGCTTATCATGGCAGCACGTCTATGATGCGCGAGCATCTAAAAAGGAAGCACGTTGTGGCAGATGACGAGGAAGACGATGGCTCGTCTCGGTAAGCTAGTTAGCTTGTTATTGGCTAACGATATCGTTACGTTAAAAGCCTTCTTACATTATTTTACGTTGTCATCAAAGCGATACTTATCAAATAGCTAAAAATGTTGTCTTAACGTTACAGTGCTAAGAAGGCGCGTTCTACTATGAGATGAGTGAAGCAAAGCAAAACTTTTGTACTCTGTACAAGTATTTATTTTTGTTTTTGTATTCTTTTGGTTGCCTAGTGCCTAGCCTACCTCATTTTACTCAGCAGTTTGCACCCTCTACTACTCTTTACATTACATTACATGCAAGTGATGCCAGAAATAAATCTGCAAAGTTCATTAAAATATCTATTTTTGAGTGAACAATCATTTTAATTGTCTTTATTTTTAGTTAGCACATGCCTACAACAACAACTAACAACTTCAAGCTAAATTTAGAAGCTGATTTAGAAGATGCTAGCTAAATAAGAGCGATTGAGTAATTGTGCGATAAGCTGTAATTTATGATCCGATTAGTCGACTAATCGTTAAAATAATCGGTGACTAGTCGACTATGAAAATAATCGTTTGTGGCAGCGATACGAGTCATAACAAAGACTATAAAAATGGTACCCGATGCCTCTCTGCTTGGCACTCAGCATTAAGGGTTGGATTGGGGGTGAGACCCTGTGACATACCGGCGACATGTCCAGGGGGTGTACCTGTACATCAAGCCGCCTCACGCTATGGAAACAGGAGATAGGCTCCTGCCGCCTAAGGGCCATTAGGCTCAAGAACCAAGGTTCTCAAGGCTTACTTACTTTGTTTTTGTTATGCTGAATTGAGACAGCAAGTTCAATCGGGACCACAACCTGAGGCAGACCAACTGTGATTGATATCTGATGAACACTCCCTCTTCCCAACATTGATTACATGTCAGTCATCAATCTGGAGACAAACTGGAGCCAACCAGCAAAATATATTTCTCTGCTACCTCATTTCCTGCTGGGTCCACCAATTAGGTTGTCTCACTCAGTGATAGGACACTCTGACAGGGAGAGCCTGATGTCTGTGGTTTACACATTAAACACACTGTGTGCATGTGCATGTGTGTGCGTGCGTGTGTGTGTGTGTGTGTGTGTGTGTGTGTGTTTGTGTGTGTGAAAGAGTCTGTTTGTGTTGGCCTGGCCTGGCCTGCTGTCAGTAAAGGTGTCTCTCTCTATTTCCCCACTGCAGAGGGTGTCAAAACCCATTTAGAGGAGAAGCGTATTCCTGTGCTGTTGATGGAGATTAAATGCAGCTATCCAGCTATCAGCTAGACAATGCATCTTCAACACCTTCAAATAGCTAGCTCCTATAATGAATTGGAGCGATATCACATAGGCACAAAATGGCTGAATGAGAAGGAAATACATCACCTGGTTCATCAAGTAAGAAATAACACATTTCCCCCCAGAAAAAACAATATGGTGAGTAAAATTAATAACAAACTAGTCAGCTAGCTAGGTAGATCACTGCACTATGGAAAGCATTTACATTTACATTACATTTACATTTTTGGCATTTAGCAGACGCCTTTATCCAAATCGAACAGACACATTTGTCTAGTTCTGAATATAAATTTGACACAATTTCATTTCAGGGGCCGTAGCTCTCATATTTAGACTTTTAAGCCAGTGGAATGATCAAGTGTACAGTAGAAGTTAATGTGATGCAGGGGGGGAGTTGTGTGCATGTTGTTACATAAACATAGTGGCGAGTCGGCGACGGCCTCATACATTTAACATGAGTCCCTCGTCTGAGGGAGTCTGCTGAGCACACATTTTAGCATCAGCTATCAATAATGATGCAGACCGGATTAGACCAGCTGTGTGAAGGTGTCGAGGGCAAACATGCACAGTCTTTGGTGCAGTGTGAAAATAGAATTTATTTTCCTTCCAACCACTTCATTTGTACCTGATTTAGCTAACCCAGCCAGCCCAGGTGTTCACGATTTTCAATTAGGTGTAAACCTCATTGATTTCATGCAAGCAAACTATATTAAGTAATGTTTCGACCCAAGTCTGCTAGGCACTAACGGTTAGGGGGAATTAATGACCTGTGCACCGGGTCAGGGTGAGGGTCACTATCGAGGTCCTGGTATCTAGGGCCTATGCGACCTACCTGTGCGCTAAGCGTCTCTAGTGGGCTCTCGACGCGAGGGAAGGTCATAAGTGGAAGACCCCGGTACTCCTCCGTCTTCTGCTTGGTGGGAGTGGAGTGGGCTCCTTTAAAGTTGTTCACCACGCAGATGCCCTACAGGAAAGGAGGACAGGAAACATCTCTCAATCGCTGCTTAACAGAACACGCTACAACTTTATCAAGGGAAGTGTTTTTCCATCCACATTTCAACGCAACTAATTCACAATCACACCATAATACACTTTCCCGACTACGACTACATCTTTACAGAGCAAGCAGTGAACAGTTAAGATGCTAAAGCAATACAGTAGAATACTGAATGATATTAAGTCAGCTATTTTGCTTGTAAAGCATGTACACAACTCAACAGCACATATAGGCCCTGAAGGAGAATAGCTTCAAAGTTAAAATCACCAGGAAGAGAGCCACTGCACTTCCCAGAATAAAACCAGCGATGACGTCGGAGCAGTGGTTCCGATATTCCGAGACGCGGTTGAGGCCAGTGAGGAAGGCGGTGCACAGTGTCCCTAGGCAGAGCACAGGCTTGGCCAGGCGGCTACTCTTGGTCTTTATGGTGCTGGTGATATACATCTGAAAAAAACAAGACGTGATTGTGAGAAGTGACAGAACCGGTCGTCTTGTGGCTCAGCTGGAGCTACTCCTTTTCGAACAATTGATAGGACTGTACTCTACATATTAGTTATTTGTTATTTATTATTTTTATTTTAAATCCTGTTCGAAATAAAGATTCATTCATTCATTCATTCAAGAGCATGGTGCTAGCATGGAGCTAGAGCATGGTGCTAGCAATGCTAAGGTTATGGGTTTGATTCCTGCTAGGACTATTACACAAAAAAATGTATGCACTCACTGAACTGCAACTTTGGATAAAAGCATCAGCTAAATGTTTGACCAATTAGCAGACGCTTTTATCCAAAGCGGCTTACAATTTAACTTAACTAAGGGCAAAGTGGCTTACTCAAGGGCAGCACACGAGTGATGGTGTTCCCCAGGTAGGATTTGAACTTGTGAATTTCTGATCAACAGTCCGACTCGCTATCCATTAGGCTACCATTACCCCACCAAATGTCATATATTGAACTACTGTACCTACAGTAACTCTGTAATAAAGGAGTATACAGATGCATGGGCGTGCACCTATTTTATGGTACCAATATTACCAAATATACTATCAACTGATATGGTCTGAGTATACACCTTTTCCAAATCGCACTTGCAGATAGAAACAAAGCAAACATTTTTTTGGGCATTGCAAACAGATTGCCATAGCCTACTGGAGTTAAACTGTGATAACACACTGCTGACTGTTACAATAGAACAGAATGCAA
This sequence comes from Nansenia antarctica, assembly GCF_963989245.1. Lineage (NCBI taxonomy): Eukaryota > Metazoa > Chordata > Actinopteri > Argentiniformes > Microstomatidae > Nansenia > Nansenia antarctica. The sequence continues at coordinate 52,077,570 of NC_137689.1, forward strand.
ATTAATCCTATACATAACACAGGTGCAATATATCAGATATATGTTAAGTGTATGATTGAAGGAAGAAGGATGTTGAAGGAAGTGTACTATGTTTACAGCCAACATCGATTTTGATTGTTTATCCAACTGCACCTGTGTGTGTGTGACCGACATGACAATTTTCTCTTTGGGGACAACAAAGTCGATCTTATCTCACCGTCACATAGACGGCAGAGTACACACTGAGCGAAGCGTCTTTGGATGGGAAGGACCTGCGGGCCTTTTCCACCATGGCAGGACTCCCCGTGCAGATGTTGCCGTTGGAGACAAACTGGTGGTTGAAGCGACACTCTGTCCCCGTGTAATTGGGTTTGCACACCGTCAGGAAGTAAGGCGCCAGGTTCCCTGTCACCACCTGGCCGGCGTTGACGAAGATGTCGGTGGCAAACAGGCCAAACGCAAAAACACCTGCAGGGGGTCATTCAATCAATCAATCAATCAATCAGTCGAATGTATTTGTATTAAATTACCGTTTCATAAAAACAGTATTATCACAAAGCGCTTAACAACAGAAACGATATGTTTGGATGGACACACAGACACTCAGCAACTTGGCATTGGGCAGTGAATTAAGCACTATGGAAATTAGCTCTATATGTAGTCCCACTGCATCCTTGATGAAGTCACAGTCAATGTTCACACATTTATCAACCAGGGGCTATTATACAGTAATCGAAAGTACATCTGAACTAATGAAGAAAGTCTCCTTTGAATACTGATGCGCACGATAAGCAGTGGACATATGATCGCTTGCATGAATCGGGATGCTTTATTTTCTATGTTCATGGAGAATGACTCGTTGTTATCTGGGCTGCTTGCCCATGAAATTGCAATCGTTTATATGTTAATCCTCCATAGCCTAGTAACTGTGTGAAGATGCTATTTTGTGAAGGGTTAGGTTGAGAACATTGTGCTGGGATATAATGAGAGGAATATCACCAGGGCCGAGTAGTAGAAGAGAGACAAGAGAGAAAAGGTGAGCTCTCCGGTGGTGGTCACTAGTGTGGAAGATTGTCTGAGATACGGTGGGCCAAAATCATTCCAATACCAAGCCTGAGAGAACACTGTTACCCAGCAGAAGCAGCAGCAGCAAAGTAAGAGTCTGATTAACCATAGCCTATAAAGTGTCAAGTAGTTTCAGCTTACAGCAAAGCGTCGCAAAGTGTTGTAACACAGGCTTCATGTCAAGTGAACTCCTGATAAATGCATTGTTGTGAATGCCTGCAAAAAAATACCCATGCAGATATACCAAAAAGAGTATCTTGAAAGGAAATTATTAGTATAAGTGGACTTATACAGCTGGCACTTATCCCATAATACATGGAGGTGGGGATAGAGTGCATCATTGGCTCTGGTGTGAGAGGACTGCTAATTAAAACATGAGGTTGACAACCTCCCAACCTTGTTAAATCCGAATGTTTACACTCACCCTCTCTGTAATAAGAAGGATTAGACAAACACAGACAGGCCACTAAGACTGTCACCTAACACTCCACAACATCTAGACAACACACAACTCCAGAGCCTGTGCTGCTTCAGCTGGCTGACAGATAACAACATTGAATATCTGTGGAATGTCCAATTCAAAAAGATGTATATTATGGCAAATACAATTGAAACAACCTAGAAAACGGATGATATAGCAATACTAAATGTGACAGTGTAACAAATCACCAATACAACATATGTAATTCAGTGACTAGTGTGACAAGACACCTATAAACTCAATAATGTAATGTATAATCTCAATATTTTAATGTAATAAACCGAATGACACTGTAATTAGAGTGTAATAACTCATCTATAAACCTAATGACGTTGTAATTAGTATTTTTACTGGCATAACACAAGGCTAGACTACTGCAACAGTGTTGTATTTGGGGCCACCAACATGTTCAGAACTCAGCTGCCCGCTTGCTCACTAGAACCAACTCTGCTAGCGGAGAACATTTTGTCGTCGGGTGCTAATAATGTTCTAATGGTGCCTATTGTGTTTGCGCTTCATCTTACATTTAAATAATTCATCATTGTGATTATTCTGATGATCGTTAGGCTGTTTTGGTGGCCTCTCCGGGGCACTTGGTGCCCTATGCGCACAGCGCGGTGACGTAGAGGTGACCCTGCTCCTTGTCCCCATCCACAGGACTAAACAACAGGCCTGGGGGGACCGTGCTTTCTCCGCTGCAACCCCCACTCTTTGGAACACTCTCCCAAACCACATCAAAGAATGTCGCACGCTCTCCTCCTTCAAAACAATCCCTCAAAACCAATATTTTAAAACTTAAATCATTACCTATTTTGTATTGTCGTTTTTTTACTGATTGTGCTTTTGTTTTACTTTTATTCATCTATCTATTCTTGTCCTCTCCATGGAATGTAGTGTCTGTAACAGTGAATCAGCTCACCTATAAACCTGATGATCCTCCTGATGAGAGGGTTCAGGTAACAGCATTCTCCTGTCACGATAGTCTTCTCCTGGGCAATGAGGGCCTCCCTGGTGGACTTCATGATGTACATGGAGACCTCCCCGATGAAGATCTAACAACAAACACCGAAACACTGTGTGAACACATAGCACACACAAGCATGGCTTCTTGTAGTAGTAGTAGTAGTAGTAGTAGTAGTAGTAGTAGTAGTAGTAGTAGTAGTAGTAGTAGTAGTAGTAGTAGTAGTAGTAGTAGTAGTAGTTGTAGTAGTAGTAGTAGTAGTAGTAGTAGTAGTAGTAGTAGTAGTAGTAGTAGTAGTAATAGTAATAGTAATAGTAGTAGTAGTAGTAGTAGTAGTAGTAGTAGTAGTAGTAGTAGTAGTAGTAGTAGTAGTAGTAGTAATAGTAGTAGTAGTAGTAGTAGTAGTAGTAGTAGTAGTAGTAGTAGTAGTAGTAGTAGTAGTAGTAGTAGTAGTAGTAGTAGTAGTAGTAGTAGTAGTAGTAGTAGTAGTAGTAGTAGTAGTAGTAGTAGTAGTAGCAGAAAATTGAAATGGACCCCTATTCCCATAATGCACTCCTGAGTGGATTGGACGGGTGTAAACTAGTAGCTCTCAACCAGGGGCCTAATGAACAATTCAATAACAACAAAAAGCAGGAAAAAATAAATAAAAAAATATGAAAGAGCAGTGCATTCTATCATGAGGATAGAAACATCCAATTATTGTAGGTTTTCTCACTTTTGGTGTCAACAATTACTGTTAAACTACCAGTTGAGACAGATAGGGGACAATTTACATATACTACATATATATACAAGACACAATATTATCGCTGATTGAGGGGGAACCCAGGTTTTTCCAATCTCAGAGGAAAAGTTTGAGAACCCCAGCAGTATGGCAGAGATTCTATCCAGCCTATATGAGGGAAAAGTGTAGCTATTACCAGATTGCTTACATCTGTCAAATCCACTCAGATCTTCACAAGCACATAGAGGCTAGGGGCAAAATGTCGATTTGGAAATGTGAAGAAAATCGGTCTGGCCCGAGGCTATGGCTCTCCCACTATGGCCAAGTATCGCAAGTAACACCAGGTTAGCAAAACAGACAATGTTACACCCCAGGCAAATGTTACAGAAACACCACCATCGGAAAAAAATCACTTAACACAAATTGAATATTTGCACATGTTCACCTAGGTTTGATATGAGTATATTTCATAGGAGCCACAATTTCCGAGAAGTACATGTTCCGATGATTGAATTTGTGGCTAATGGGATGTCTTGCTGTATATGAGATCTAAAAAAGCTATTTGAATGTAGCCTAAAGTGGAGGAAGGTAAAAGGGTAGTGGAGAGAGCTTTTTCTGCCCGAGGATAGTGCAAGGAAGAAGCCTTGTATCCTGATGCCATTTGTTAGCTTGTTCCAGTGAACAGAGCCCAATGTCCTTATAAGACAGAGCACAGGACTGGATACTGTGGCAGACGGAACAGGTCAATGCCAAATCACCCAGAATGCCACATTTTTAGACATCATTAGTTTAGAAATACTGTTAGCACAATATCTGCTCTTCCGCATATGAACTTCAAAGGGGACTGATACTGTGTTCTGGTGCTCGACCCTTTTATAAGATAACAATATGGAAGTTAAATTGCCAATTTTGGGGGCTTTATTATTGAATGTAGGGGTGTATAGAGATGTCATTATCTGTATCTGTGTCTGTTCAACCTACAAAATGAGCTGTATCTGTATTTGGTTAGAAGACCCTGAAGTGGGCGTGGTTTACACCGGAAGTCACGTTAAATCGTTAATTAGTATCATTTAATTTATATAATTAATTATGAAATATATTTCCACATCCTCATACTGTATGGCACATTTCTCTCTCTTTTCTTTGGGGGGGGGGGACTAAATTAAGGCAGCACTGACTCGGTGGGGACGGCTACTGAATAGCAATCACTTTTCAAAAATGTGTAATAAATAAAATGACTAGTTGGTGAAATCAAAGTCCTATGTTGCAAACAGAATGGGCATTTCTATCTTCTGGCCATCCGCAATAATATTAATAAATTTGAAGAAACATAATGGCTGATAATAATAATAACAAGCAACTTCGGGTACAATCTGTATCTGTGTCCATCCCATTATTTGTGCTTTTAAGAGTAACTTCGTATCCGGGTACATCCCTAATTGAATGTATGGTTATCATAAGTGTATGATATAATATCCTTAGTTTTTAGACTTACAGAAAGACCGCAGCATTAGCCATTACTATGAGTATGGTGTCTGCGGTCTAGAGCGCATTGTGACCTCTACGGCCACTCATCGGAGCAGCCAACCAAAACGGACAGTGTGAAATAGCGGCGCCCTTTTTATTGGCCATATGTTACATCCAATAAGGGAGGAATAGCTGTCACAGTTCATTATGAATGGGTGTTTTATTGTCTGTGAGAGTGTTTAATGTGAACGATGCAATGTGACCCATGAAATACATCCAAAGGCTCTTACACAGCACTCTTGAAGAGTTTCATTTGTCATTTATGGATTTGACAGGAGTCCTCAGATTACTGAATAGTGCTGACAGTCACAACTTAAATCCTGGAGTCTGGAGTGAGATTCCATACGAGACTTCAATACAAATCAGGAAGTGTTAATGCAGTAGTGCATTGTGGGCTAACAGCATTGGAGGTGAATGGAGGCACATCTGCAGAGATGCTGTATCTGTGAGCTCTTAAACCGTGGCACAGGACTGCCCTCTAGTGCTTATGTTCATGCTACTCAAACCTAACATTGTGTCTCAGTGTTCTCTTCTAAATTAAATCTAGCAGATACAGACAGACAGATAGGAAGAACATTTACATTTACATTTTTGGCATTTAGCAGACACCTTATTCCAAAGCGACTAACAACAAAGACATTTGACTATACTAAGTAAGTGAATCATCTATCCACCAGTCACAGAAGGAAAAAGTAATCTAGAAGAAGGGGTGAAATCTAGACAGACCAGACAAATAAAAGCAGAGAGACGGACAGTTAAGAGAAAGAGAGTTAAACCAATAGTCTCTACTCACGACAGTGGTGGGAGCGGCAGCGACCACGCAGTAGAGGATGAGAGGGGGGATGAAGCTGATCTCCTCCACCCCAGGGTAGGGCTTCATCAGGTCCGCGTCGTTGCAGAAGAAGCCTTGGATGTGGAGGCCGAAGGTGTCGGTGCACTCAAAGTAGTAGGCCAGCAGTACGGTCCCCGCCATGATGACCAGCTGGAAGTAGAGCATGGTGGTCACAGGGAAGGCATCAGTCCATGTGTCTGGAACTATAGGTTGTCTCTCTGTCTGAACGTCTGTCCGTCTATACCTGGATAGCAATGTGCCTAGTCGTTCTTTTTTACTAGTTGCCTGGCATCCACTCTCTCAGGTTCTTCATTGGTGCACATACTGTATAGTACATTTCCCCCTGTCCTTCTCCTCCTCCTCCCTTTCCTCTCTTATCCTTTTATGTAAAAAAATATTATTCTGTCTCGTCTCTCTTTCCTCTCTCAGAGACCGCTCTTGCAGGTTACATAAACCCTTTTAGTAAACTGCTAATGAACAAGGTCATTAAATGGGCCATAGGCTTCACTTTTTAAGCAGCATGTTATACAACCAAGACCTGCCACTGATATTACAGTTGATCGAGTTGAAATGTATCTCTTAATCGTATTAACTATTGTTGATCATTAATGCAGACCTATTTCCATGAACACATTTTTATATACAACAGCCTACAGTATATTATATTTCAACTAATATATTTGTCAGAAAGTTCAAATGTTTGACTACTACTGTACACTACTCTCTCATCGGTCCAAATGTGGCCCAAAAATATTATTTTGTGCATACAAGAATTACAGATATCCTAATGAACTTATATTTACTTCCTGGAAAAGTAAGATGATTATGCATGAAGATGAAAATATGAAAGATGAAAATGCATCATCATCTCACTTTTCCAGGATGTATAAGCTTGTTGTCATTAGGGTATGTGTGATGCTTGTGTGCAAAAATGCAATGCTTATATTTAGATCAATGGTGGACTGATGAGAAATATACATGAAAAATATGTTTTAATGAAGTATCCCTTTAAGCTGTAAGTGAACGTTTGATATGGTATTTATAACCACACACTATGTTGATGCCACTTTGCATGTGACCGGGACATCAGCCCAAGTCTACTGGGATCAAGGAGATGCTGTGTGATGATTGCTTCTTTCAAAGTGGGAGTTATTCGAAACTCTCTTGCAGCAATAAGTGAGAGGATAGGAAGAACCATGTGATAATAGCAATACATCAGTACCTATACTGTAATTGCTGTACCGGATAAGATAAAGATTCCTAATGGAAAAAAAGATTCTAATATGACACCAATATCTGAACTGTAATTACAGCCTTGCTTGAGGACTACGCCAGCCAGATTAAATAAAATGTAATTCGCAACACCTCTTTCCGACCTTATTTCACAAGGTCGCCATGCTTGAATACTGCCTCCTTTGTAGCCTCTTATCCTTCCGCCGGGCCTTAGCGCCATATGCTAGTTGTCTATGTTTACGTAGGTAGTCATGCGTTACATCCTCTCAAAGCTATGATTCTTGCGCTTCGAGCCAAATATTCCACCTCAAGATACAATCATAACAGCAGGCACAATCGACATCGCTGTCAGACCACCAACAAACACACTACATTGACAGATTTGATAAAACTCACAAATGAAGCCTTATAGTTGACCACCGACCGATAACATTCTGACAACAACGGTTTGTTTACATAGCAAAAAAAATATTTAGAGAAAATGAAAGAAATCTGTATTTCTCAACGCCAGTGCCACTTATGGCGCTTTTCCATTGACCGGCTCGGCTCGGCACGGCACGGTGCCATTTTTTTGTTCTTGTTCGGGATGGGTAGCGAAAGGTACTTTTTTGCCAGGCTGCGTGTGACGTGTGACGCTGCACACCGTTGATTGGTCAATGGAAATAGTCATCCCATGTTCATAGATTTCTTCACTAACCGCCATCTTTAAATACCACAACAGATTTCACTCTCGGAAAATGTCACTTACTGTTTCTGTAATAACTTATTAATAAAGATTAGAAAAATTATGATAACCATCGTATTATCTTACTTAGTTTAATGTCATTTCAATGCATCATAGAACTTTTATTTACAACAAGCATAACAAAAAAATCGCTATTATGGCGATGTCCTGTGCCTATGCTGTTCCTCAGTCCAGCGGCAGTCAAATGCCGGTAGATTCGCGTCTTGCTCCCTTTAACACATGTCGGCGTTTCCCTGGTTGCGAGATCTAAACTACTAGAACTGAAAGCGGCAGGTAACAGGCACGTAACATCCATATGCTGTATATATAAATAAATATATTTGACTACCAGCAAGACACCGGAGCACTCGTATCTATAACAAACGCGGAGATTGTATGAGCCCCACGTCAGTCAGCCTTTCCGTAGAAATACATCGCACATGTTTTAAGGCTGATCTGTGCATGATAGTGCTGCATTATGTTGATCTATTTATATCGATCTATTCTGGCCAATTCCTTATTACCAGTGGAAAGGGGGAAACACTTTGAATGGAACAGATAGGACTTTCCGTTCAATGGAGGAAGCATGATACTCGCGAGTTCATCTCGCTTTCCCCCCCGTTGATGTAATAAACAATCTAAACAATCTAATCAGAGCAGTTGTTATTATGTAATATTATTGATGGATGTGCCATTTTTGATGGAGAGCAGTGAGCGGATGACTGGATGTGAGCATGTATTTGACTAATGCCGATAGATTCGCGTCTTGCTCCGAAACCGGAGCTGTCTGCGCAGACAGGATTTTACAGCGTTCCTTCAAACTATCGTAATTCATGAACTATCCGCTTGTTAAGTCTGACGTCAAAAGTGACGTTTAGCCATTTCCGGGTTCAAACCAGAAATTCTCCGCACCAGAGTACCTCTGAACTACAGCGGTAGAATGACAGTTTAATCGTTTTTTAGACTCGGATCTATTCATACAACAAGGGACACAGCACTTTCCCGTTTTCTCCATATTGTCAGGGTATTTGAGCCTCGGAAAAGCGCTATATAAATATAATTAATTATTATTATTATTTCTCCATTTCGAAGACAGCGCCTCAGCCAACTTTGGCCCCGGAAACACGTCACGACTTAACAAGCGGATATGCCCAATCTAAAAAATTCTAACAGTTTCTGAAAGCGGAGAAGTTGCACTTTTTGAACAGTTTAACTTTTTTAGGCTTATTACGGTAGTGCCGAGGCGAGCCGTGCCGAGGCGAGCCGAGCCGGTCAATGGAAAAGCGCCATTAGTCATTCTTACTGTTGGGGAACAAACTTCAGAGTGTTACCTTCAGAAGGAGACCAACCAACAATTTACTTTGGGTATACACTGGATAGGCGTTTTAGGCGATTATACAGGAATGGTAAGGGCTTAAATGAGTGAAAAGACAGAAGATGGAAGAAACAGGACAGTAGGTCAGGTCTAAATTGACCGTTTGTGCGCGAGCATTCAGGAAACGACCATGGTGATGTGAAGTGTGATGGTGACCGCTGAGAGAGTTAATCAATGAGCTGCACTGTACAACACCTTATGGCATTGTGTGAGACTGGAAGCATGAGAACAACCTCATCTCAAAATATTTTGTCACTATTTATATTTCCATCAAGAATGTACACTCACGAACACTTTATTAGGAACACCTTCTCATTCATTCAGGTGGTGTAATGGTGTGGGGAATGTTTTTCTTGGCACACTTTGGGCCAGTTAATATCAATCATTGCTTTTTGACAATATGCACCATGTCAAAAAGCAAAAGTCGTCTCAAACTGGTTTCATGAACATGACAGTGAGGTTCAGTGTTCTCCAGTGGTCTTCCCAGTCCCCAGATCTGAAATAGAACACCTTTGGGATGTGGTAGAACAGGAGATTCACAGCTTGAAAGTGCACCTGAAAAATCTGCAGGAATTGAGTGATGCAATCATGTCATCATGGACCAGAATGTCAAAGGAATGTTTCCAACATCTCGTGGAATCAATGCCATGAAAAATTGAGACTGTTTTGAGAGCAAAAGAAGGCCCTACCCAGTATTAGTATAGTGTTCCTAATAAAGTGTTCAGTGAGTGTATGTCACATTGATATAGTCTATGTGAAAAGTGACATGGCCTGGCAAAAAGTGTAGCTCTGTGACTTTTTCAAATTACATTACTCGTATGTAACGTGTCATTATGTGACACTGTAATGCCACTGCTGAGGGTTGGACATTGCCCTATTAAGTGTGACAGCATCATAGCATACTAACCACTAGGGGATGCTGACATGACACATCCAAACATGGGGGGAAAATGCACATAAGAATATCCCAATGCAATGCTAGGAATACAAAATCATAACAAAAGAAGAGTCATTATGCTCTATTATTCATTTGGAAAATGGTAATGACATAACCATTGTATTGACATTTGAGGAAATTAAATGTCTGAAAGATATAGGCCTCCTCTATGCCCATAAGCAGCTTCTCTTCAGATGCGCTACCTATCTGATCCTGCAGGGGTCAGTGTGTTTCTGCCGACGGACTACTCCTACTACTAGATGACAGCTCCCCTAAAGGAAACTCCTCATCTGAGAATCAAGCATGTTGTTGACCGACACAGAGATACAGACACTTCTGCAACTGTATAGTAGAAATCCACTCTCGTAAACAGGCCTGCATACCTACCTTAATCTCCAAATAAACCATTTATTACCTAAATAGTGAATGTATAATTATTATGCATCATAGCATATCCAAGGCTCATAGAAAAAAAACAGCCCAGATCCCAGAGACGACTGTCCATGTGTCTGCTCCCTCAGAGACACAGCCTTTGCCAGGTGGTCACACAAACCCACGTTTGAGCCAAGATGGCCGCCCTCCAAGCTAGGCTAGGTGCTACCTGCTGATGTCTCCTCTCACACTACGCCACACTAGGGCTGTGGGACTTCATTATGCATTCAGTACAGTGTGTTTGAACATGATTAATGACCGTTGTTCACGCCCAGACAGATACATGCTAATACAGATAACCCTCCAAGTCAAACGCTGAGAGATGGGTATGGCTGTGACAGATCTAGAAAGCTATGACAGATGGTGCCAAGTGTATCCCAAGTGTGAGTGAAATAAAGGGCCAACATCAGATGAGCCATTGCGTATCTGACAGGCAGATGGTTCGATCAATAGCATCCAGCTCTTTGTACACATCTTAAACAGGCAGTGACTTACACCGCCAGTTATTTTCGATCTAGCTGAATTCCGTGTCTTAGATTGAAGCCCAACTCCTTCAATCTAAGAGCCATAAAGTAAGTCATGAAGGAAGTCATGTATGTCCTTCCCTGTGTGAGTAGGGGTCTTTCCCACGCCATCTACATGCCAGTGTTTGGAATCTGTGCTATTATGTCAACAAACCTCTGTGTTTGAGTTATAGACTAACATCTATATACTGTACCTGTGATTGACTTATAACATCTATATACCTCTGTGTTTGAGTTATAACATCTGTATACCTCTGTGTTTGAGTTATAACATCTGTATACCTCTGTGATTGACTTCTAACATCTATATACCCCATGGTGTCTAGTGTATTATGATCCAATGTTGCAGAGTGGTCTGAGTTAGAGCATCTATACTCCCCTGTCGGCACTTTGATGTTAATGTGACCCAATGTTGTTTGTATGCCGATAAGCATGTCCACATGGCAAAGGGGGAGTACACTGGGGTGTAACTGTAACAACATGCGACACACCCTTCCTCCCCTGCCCGCACGCCTCAGGGCCCGGTGACTTATTAAATAGCAGCACATTAATACCATAATGAATAAACAAACAAACACAGTGCACAGCCTCCATGTCATAGTGCCTCTGGCAAGGCTGATTGAGATGAGCTCCAATGGGCTGGCTCGGTTTGGTCATGTGAGTGTGACAGTCCCATGACCCTGCTCTGATTGTGACAGTTGAGATACTTCACTCCATGAGCCATTGAGATGGAGAGGAGGGAGGAGGAGGGGGAAGGGGCACTGGAGATGACAGGGGAGGAAAGAGAGAGAGAAGAAGGAGAGAGAGCTATCGAGCATGTGACAGAGGAGAAGGATGGAGGGAGAGAGATAGAGAGAGGGGCAAAATAGAATGTAATAGGGGAGAGAACGAGAGCGATGGTAAGTGGGAGAGAAAAAGAAGGAGAGAAGGAGAGAGAGGGGGGGGGGGCAATGAGCATGTGACAGAGGAGATAATGATGGAGAGAAAAGAGAGAGAGAGGTTTTAAGCATCTGACAACATAGGAGAGTGAGAAAAGGGGGGAGAGAGTGTGGGGGGGGGACTCTGAGCATGACAGAGAGGCAAGACTGAGAGGAGGATATAGACTGGCTCTGAAATTTGACAGCAGAACAAGGAGATATGGGGACTGAATAGAAATTGGAGCACATACATAAACATCAAAAGAGGCACTTAAGCTGTATATTCAATTTACTGTAAATGTCCCCCCTCCTCCCAATGAAGTGACATAATGCAGTCAATAAATATCCCTGCCTCTAAAAATATGTTGCAGTAATTGTTGTTCCTCACTTCTCACAGCATTTCTAGTTTGGCAAAGACAGCAATGGGTGATTCTGGAAGGAGGTTGGAGGGACAGAAGGCGAGCGAGAGAGAGAGAGTGAGAGAGAGAGAGATGGAGAGGGAACGAGAATTGACAGAATTCTGAACGCAATATGCAAAGCAGGTCCTTGTTTGCAGAACCCAAGGCTTTGATGTAAAGTGTCTCTAGACGTTTCCCAGTGATTAAAGAGCTTTGGCAGAAATGTTAATTAAACATGGAGCTGGGGCTGTGAGTATTGTCTCTGAGACAGAGAGAGAGAGAGAGAGAGAGAGAGAGAGAGAGAGAGAGAGAGAGAGAGAGAGAGAGAGAGAGAGAGAGAGAGAGCTCCTGAACCATGCAGTCGACTCCTCTTAACCCTATACAAGTGCTAGAAACAGGATCACAGGCAGCAACAGCACCCAGACTGTAGATATACTGTACAAGATCGCAGATTGTGGGCTGGTTTCCTGGGACCGTATTAGCTCAGTCCAGGACCAGAATGCCCTGTCAATGGTCTTGAATCCTGGACCAAAATCTCAAAAGCCTTTCCTTGATTGCTTGCTGTGTTCTCTTTCCTGTGTTCCTGGGTTCTCTTTCTCAGAACCCAACGGAAGAGTGTCTGAAGGTTCTCCTTGGACCTTTTCCTCTATTGCATAGAGAACATGTTCTATGTTTCTGTGTCATGTCAGCTTGTTCGTTGTTGTCTATGCTGAACGCTATGTCTGTACTGTGTTTCTGTGTGTTACTGCTTGCTTGTACTGTGTGGTTATTGTATGGGCTTATCCATTTATCTTTTTAATGACCTGTATTGTATTTGATGACTTATTAATTTCATGTACAGTATTACGTTTGCTATGTACGCTTTTTACTGTGTGATGTTATTTTATCTTTTTAGGAAGCCTTTTTATAACTGGCCAGGGACTATGGATGAAAATTAGCCTTCTGGCTAAATCTGCGGTTAAAAAAAATAAAAAATTCTCATTAATATGCATTGTCCCTTTACAAATAAAATAAACATAAACATAACAAAGAGGCAAGTATAGGGGATGTGAGGAATCAAAGAGAGACTTTTAGGTTTCGAATCGGCCCAGGACTAAACTTAATCTGGGTCCGAGAGAATAGGACATACCGTTTGTTACCTGCCAGATTGGTAAACGTGACAGAGGACTCACCTCGACGAAGATGAAGCACGGTATGATGGAGTAACTGCGTTGTGTGTTGTCTGAAGCCATTTTTCCTCTCAACCAAGGTCTCAGCTGCGTTTCAGTCTAAAGAGGAGAAGAACAGAGAGTAAGAGACTGGTTATGCGTACAACAAAGAAACTCACGACACGGTTTAACATTCCCAAAGCCTACAAAGACTTTCTAACCAGCTACTGTATCCCCCCTCAGCTCTGAGAGAGTGTGGAATTGAAGATGAGGTGGAAACGTGACAGAAACTAAAAGCATTCTAATCAAATGGAGTGACGTGATCGCTAATGTGAAACGACGGACTAGCTAATGAGCAGATCTGAAAGGCTATCTGGTTGATTCCACACTCTCTCCCAATGTGCATGGGATATGTTAATATCAGGCTTCACCTCCACATAGCTAGGCTGGATAGGCACTGGTTTAGGCAGTAGAACCGTCAAAAAACATCCCACACTTAGATGGACAGTGGCAGCTGGAGCAAGGGCAGAAGTACCGGTGTGTTTAAGCAATGGTGAAAGGGGATTGACAAAACTAATGAGCGAGTGTGATCTCCTGACCCGGTAGGGCCTTTGTCCAGATTTTATTGTGTATCTTTAGTTGGACTTATTGTTTGGATTTCTTTTTCCCTGTTATGATGTATTACTTGTCACCCCATGAACATCAACCATCTGCTTGGCTGGCCAGCCGCAGAGTCTCACTCGGGCTGTCCCTGAACAGTTCACATCCAACACGGCCTGCATACTTCTCCTGTTAATGCACACATCCAGACCAGATACAGAGCTACTAAGGAGTCTACAGCATCCCTAGACTAGATGAGAGTAACACTAGCAGCAGGCTGGTTTCGTAACAATAGAATCATGGAAATTAACTCTGCTTAAGGAACGAATAGTTCACTGCGAGAAGAAAAAACGACAGAGCATCATGCTGTATGAACTTGCTCTCATGTCTGTTATGAGAGCTGTAAGCACATACTACAATTAATCCAATAACAACCTGTTGTCGCATAGTTAATTGCTCTGTGATTATATAGTAATCTGGTTGAGCACAAGATGAATGTATTCTGTCCCAACAAATTAATTACTAAGTAATTACTAGACTACCGTAGCCCTTTTCACACTAGATTTCTAGGAAACTACTAATAACATGAGTTGCTGACTTACTGCATTTTGGCTCATCATGCTATTCAATTGGTACCATCCAGCTTTTTACATAGGGCATAGAGCTTGAAATTCAGCCATCAACCAGAGGTAAAAGCATAATTATGCTGAGCAACAGATCAAATTAATGAAGAGGCAGGTCCAACCTCTGGTTCACCAGTCTAACAGGGTTTTCAAACTAATCTATAACTGATAAAATAACTGTTCAAACAACAATTAGAATGTTGTCGAGACATTAGTTTCCCGATCACATGAAAATCCATTAAGGCTCTCAGGACCCTTAGGTTAGAGTTGTGACAATGATTTTTAGAAGGCCTGTTGAAGAAAAAACGGAAACCCTACATACCTTTTTGACTAGACAATACAACAGTGCCATGAAATACAATGATGCCATGAAATAGCTCTCTTGTTTTAACATGTCAGCAGTTTTACTCTCTCTGTTGCTGGTACGAACTGGTGGCACACCATGTCGCCAAGGACTGTTCACACCAAGCCTCACGCTAGGAAACTGCTGGCATTTTGTTCCCACATGAAAGCGGCTTATATATTTACATAATGTTGTCACAGAGTCATCATAGAGTTACTACCCAGGTAGATTCAGATTCAGACTCAATTTAATTGTCATTGGCATAGTATAGTACAAGTACAGA
Source organism: Nansenia antarctica (assembly GCF_963989245.1). Classification (NCBI taxonomy): domain Eukaryota; kingdom Metazoa; phylum Chordata; class Actinopteri; order Argentiniformes; family Microstomatidae; genus Nansenia; species Nansenia antarctica. The sequence continues at coordinate 52,092,676 of NC_137689.1, forward strand.
GACAGCGAAAGGCATTCGGCATCTAGCCAGAAAGTGGTAGCAATGTAATGTGAAGTACTAACCAGGGGTGCAACGGGAAGGAAAAAAAGGTGTGTAAATAATTAGAAAATAATGAGCGCTGAGACTAGGTAGACTCATATTGCTGAGTAAAATCTGCACATTTAAAAAAAAGGGATTCAAGGCAATTTGCCCAAAAAAGGTGCAAAAAACACACTTGCATTTGAAACCACACTTGTGTGCCTGGCCAAAGTTTCTCTTTTTAAAAGCTTTCATTAACAAATAAAAAATTGCCTTTTTGTCCTTGCCTCTTAAGGGATTCATTGTACCAGATCTTATCCACCTCATTTTTCTGGTTTTCTGCTCGAAATGACATGCCCACAGTGAATATAGAATATCTCCACAATCACAAGGGCCTTCATAATGATCTTGTTATCAAATGAAAGCTAACACCTGTGGGGTGGCTGTAGAAGTGTCAGAATCCAAATCTATGTTACTGTGTCAGAGTAAATAGAGCTAGAACATTATAAAACATCTCAAATTCAGTCTCCGCCTAAAAAAACAACAGCTTTTACAGTGAATATCACCTTGGAAACCTGATGACGAAGCCCAAATCATCTAGGAATCAGTACTCCAGGGTCTTATTAGTACTTGTGCCAAAGTCGATGCTAGTAATGTGAGCAAATGCAACTTTGTACCTGTTTTAGTATGTTTAGGCGGACACCTATATGTTTAGGCCATTTGGAGATATGTTGGCACCATCTTTGACCTTTGACCTTTCTCATGTATCAGATTTCTTTTTTTTTTCTTTTTTGGGGGGGGGATTTTTTTGGGTTGGCCGACCAATGGTATGGAAATTCGGCGTTGAAACCGGACATGACACATTCTCCAGTTGGAGAAAACTGGATGTGACTTAGGCCGTGTTTACCGTCTCGGAAAAAAAAGTGGTGGCATCGTATAGCATGCAAAGTTGTGAAAAAAAATTGATATCGATGAAGAGAATTGATCGAGGTAAGCTCTTTATATCACTTCGGATCCACCTGTGGGTCCGTTGGCTCCTATGAGTTTCAGTTCGGATTTGAGAGTGCAATGCAGCACTACCACTATTGTTCTGTCCTCAATGCTAATTGTAGCAGTCAGTGGCTACGTCTGAGCAGAGAAACTCAATGCCTGGGGTGTAAAGTATTGTTATTGGTGAACCATCCCTTTAAGTACAGTACTTCTAATGGTCCCCTTTGAAGAATGTGTGGCATAGTAGAGTTCTACTATGTACAATACCACAGGAAATGTAGTGCCTTAAGCACCTTCTAGAATGTTCTGGAGGTGATGTGACGCAGACCTCTGAACGCCCTCTCATTGAACCAGGCGTGTAAACACAGAGGAGTGCCCGGTTGTCTCACTGAAAGTCTTTTTATTTGGGACACGTCGTCCACACTCTCAGTGATTCATGATTCTATTATCTCCGCAAAGTGATATACAATCCGGCTCCGCTTCAGGGTTGAGCTTCACGCCGAAGGCGGCAAACTCTGACTGACAAACATCAATACCTTCCCATTTCACAGCCCTCCACCGTCGCAGAGGCAGATCAAACGGCCTACAGCAGGCGAGGTGTCGGGCAGAGCTGACTTAGAGACCCACTGGGTGACACTGGTTGATTTATGGTCACATTTTCTGTGTTCCGTCAATACGGGTGTGCTTTTTTTTTACTGCGTAATAGGCCAATGACCATGCTTTAACAGTCTCAATAGCAGATAGGAGGCTAGTGTATCAGGGAGTAGACAGACTGAAGCTGACAGTTCTACTGAAGCCAATATGGGTGGTACAGGCCTGTCACTCACAATATTTATGCAACAGGCAGTGAAAGGTCCAATAGGTAGCATTCAAGCTTTCTAAAAGCTTCCCAATGGTTGTAATGACTATGTGTAATTGTTAGCGATCAAGGAATGAGAATCTACCAGTAATAATAATAATAATAACTTCTATAGCGCCTTTCAAAAACCCAAGGACGCTTAACCAGTGAATCCAATCTAAAGCAATGTACAAATAATATTTTGTTATCTAATATTTTCTTTCTAAAATGTAGTGTCCTACCCAACATATTTTTTGGCATATAAGCATGTTGCTACTGCCAGGGGTGTTCAAGGGAAGTAGACTCACCGATGTTCACCTTTCTGTCTCTGGTGGCTGCCTCTTCGAATTGTGCATGCATGCAGACACTCAACAGCTGATATTGATAACAGTCTGACATTGCAAGTCCATTTTGGGGGGTTATATTATTATTATTAGGGAGGATGTTGTTGTTTGGAACTTAAACTGAATTGATGTACAACCAGTGTATTCACATGCAATATTGTATACTATGCTATGCACAACACACCATTTAACTGTAAACACTGTACCATTCCTCTGTCTTTACTATACTATAACATCTCTAAACAGACTGTATGTACAGGAATGTGTCTCACACATGCACACACACAGACACACAGAAAGCCTACTCTAGCTGTTGCCATGGGATCCACCTGCCGGGTTATTAGAGGAAGCAGACTCGGCGCCAACATTGACTGGTGTGTTATGGTCTCGCCTTGTAAAATCATTGACTACACATCTCCTTTAATAAAACTATGTCCACGCTCAAACTGGATCAGAAAGCGGAGACAGTGTAAGTGAATCTGGGCATTTTTGAAGGCAAGAGTGGAGCCTGAGATGACGTGGGTGGGAACAGACCAGTGTGAGACACCTCCCTTCAGTCATACTCACTCTCTCACAGATCCAGTTGCATCACTGTTGCTCGACTCACACACACACACACACACACACACACACACACACACACACACACACACACACACAGTACACACACACACACACACACACACACACACACACACACACACAGTACACACACACACACACACACACACACACACACATACACTAAAGTACCAAGTGTTGTTTCATGTATCCTCTCATACAGTATGTTACGTAATTACAGTAGCTACATGTAATGAGAATGTTCCACAAGATGCAAGCGCAAATAATTACAACAACATTGTCTCACAGTTAGGGTTGCAAAGGGTCAGAAACTTTTCTGAATTTTTGCCTGGGAAGTTAAGGGAATTTGGGGAATTTTGCTTAAATTCATAAAAGAAGTGTGGGATATGTGGGATACACATGAAGCAATTGTAGGTCTTGTGGCATATTTTGGTTAAACTATCCCCAATTCCCCGGATTCTCAAGATCTTGCATATTATCTTAACATTAATTTGCATATTTCCGTTAATTCCCATATATTCCTATTCATTCCCACAGAAAGTTTCCACCTCTGAATATTCCCCAAAATACGCAACCTACTTACAATTAATAACCACACTTTCACATATGGGAGGGAAGCTTTTTCAAGGAAAACCTTTGTAAACATTTCTCCATAACTTAAAGAAGCCCTCATTACTTCTATGATGTCATTATATTATTGTGATATCATTCCCTGGCTATGTAAGCTAATTGTTGTTGCTGAAATACATGAAGTAGCTGAAGAATCCGATAGCACTCCGATGATATAAGCTTGACATCTTAGAGCTATACTTAGATCAAACAAATGTCTTCACATCAAGGAACCTGTTTGGGATTTCTCTTTCATCTGAGTGGAGCGGCATGACATCAAAACCTTTAGCTCCATATGCCTTACAGGAGATGGAGCTTTGTCAAGCTGTTATCTCGCAGTAGGGGCTTGTGTCATAGGATCTCAAACATTTCCTCAGAAATAGGTTTGATTTACCTCAGTTTCATTCCCCATAGTGATCCTGATGCAACATTGCATCTACCAATGGAAACTCCATTGTTGCGCTGATCCAATCATCACCAGGCTGTTACATTGTAATCCTCTTCACATTGACTTAATCTGATTTACCTTGTAATACACACTGTAGTAATGATACTGTAACAAAGTACAGGAGATTGAGACAAGTGCCTAGGGTGTAGGGACTCTGGGTTATATCTGGACAGGGCCAATGTCTGTGGCAATGACAAGAGGTGGAAGAGATTGACGAAACAAGTGTCTCGTTTGGAGGTGCTAAGGGTTGCAGAGTTCAACACGGGTCTAGGCCATAGGAACTAAATGATGCTTCTGGACTGGGTCAGCGTTTGTAGTAATGACACAAGGTAGAAGAAATCTATGTGACTAGCAAGCATAGAAGCTAGGGGTTGTTTCTGGACAGGCCACACATCATGCCTGTAGCAATGATGTGTGGCAGATCTTCACAAGCATATAGGGGCTTAGTTTTTCTGGACAAGAACAACATCTGTAACATTGATAAACAGCAGTTGAAATCTACATAAGTGTCTGGGATATAGAGACTCTGGGTTGTTTCTGGAGACCCTTGTATTTGCAGCCATGTAGGACAGATGATGTCAGCACTTTTCTAGCATATTATCATTCATGGCTTGGCCAGTATATGTCCTGTGTGTATCATGGGGTGATGCGGCTGTCCTTATCTCTGGCAGTGGATCCAATCTGTCCCCTGGGGGTTATCGCAATGACATCTCCCACCGTATCACAGAGCTGGAGGCTCTCTCACGCAGCCAGTGAGGTAATCAAATACCTGCTCACTGGGGATAAGGGGGAGGGGGGATGGAGGATGAGCCTTCCCCCAAAAAATCAATTGGGAGTCCCGACTGGATCTGGAAGCAGGGTTCAATTTCAAAAGGGATGTCTTAGACCTTTTTTTTTTACGGTAGTTTCTGAACACAACTAGCGAATGTTGCTGTTTTCAGTGTTTTGTTGTTTATTTTGTAAAAAGCAAGCCCCTCTAAAATGGTTCTAATATTCTCTGATAATGCAGTATTGCCTTATCACACAGACGTCACCCAGAAAAGACTGTCATTGTTCTAATGAAGGGACTCATACTGACTGTCTGATGTCATCTTAGAGGTCAGCAGCTTTCTGATGCTAATGCCAGTCATCCACTGACAGATAGGTCATAAACTCATGGCCTATATCTGTTGATTATTTCTCCTGTGTGGTTCTCTGTGGATTAGGTGTCAGAGCAGCTGGGATAAACAGTCCACTCAATGTCCGTGTGGTCCAATGCTAATTCATCAGATTCCTTATCAGAATGGAAACTATTCTTTTGCAGTAGTAATAGTATCCCCGCAACTTTTTTCTAATTAAGCCAAAGTGGTCAGAGGAGATCTGACATCTTGTGAATGATAAAGCATAATAAGATAAAACTCAAAACTCCAAAACAAGAATACAGTACACACACATATTGTACACTACACATGGGAATGTTTCTATGCAAGCAGGCAAGCACACCCTTTACTTGGACTGCGTTCTCCATTGCACGCAGTGACGCAACTGAACTTGCCACTTCAGAGTTCTTAAGACAATCCAAATGTAATATCTTCTGGTTATCCATAACCCCTTATGGCCATTTTGCCCCCCAAAAAATCTTAACACCGTGAACTTGTGTGGTTGTTGTCAAGCAACTCAAGTGCAGAGGTCCTGTAATCAAAAGGACTGCTGGGAAGGTGTTTGAGGCGATCTTACTCAGCCCGATGAGCACTTGAATAGAGTTGATGTCTGGTTGAAAGTCATCCCCTGTGGACACATCATGGGCTGTAGTGCAAACTCAACAACGTTGACGTGACATTTGAGCCAGATTACGACGGAGCACTCACCTAGACGCCCTGACACAATCTATCTAATTTGAATAGCATTTATTAAATCAAAAGACAAAATATATAAGTTAGGCCTACTCTATCTGGCCTTATAGTAATTGAGGGTTAGAGCATTGTTTTTTCAATAGAATTTCTCAGTTGAAATCAAGCCAACATTGTCCAGCTTGCTTTGCTAGTGCTTAACTCAATCAAACGTGTGTGTGTGTGTGTGTGTGTGTGTGTGTGTGTGTGTGTGTGTGTGTGTGTGTGTGTGTGTGTGTGTGTGTGTGTGTGTGTGTGTGTGTGTGTGTGTGTGTAAGTCATGCCATAGGCATTCATATCCATCTATAGGCCTGTTGATTGCAAAGCATTCATCTGATAGCCACTTGTCACCAGCCAGCATAATCCCCTATATGAATGTCCAGTCATTAACTCATGTATTGCATGTGTGCTCATGGTCATGCTCACTGGTCATATTGAACAGCTTTATTCAATAGAGGTGAATTAGAACCCCTAAGGTTGCTGTTGACATCAGTATATAATAGTTTCCCTGCAGCAACACAAAGACACTATCTATGTATTTTAACCTTCATGTCTTGAATGCATCTAGGGTGAGAATCCCTTCGGTTTGGGGGTCTAGGGAGGCAGGTGTAGTAGTCATGTGAGGCTGAAGACATGGTTGAGAGGGAGGGCAGGCCATGACCAAAGGTGACTGAATCAACACACTGATCAACAATGCAGAGATGAGTAAACACCATGCCAATGTTCCTGCGAATGGAGGACAAATACTCTAATGACCATTAGCGATTTCACATCACACCTCAATCGGATGATTATACAGCAATCATCGCGGCTCGGAGAGACAGGTGTCTGGGTCTAGAAGCTCAGTCAAAACGATCGTTAAAAACATTAAACGACCCCTCTGAGGATCCCGGTTGTCCTCAACGGTGTGGCTTCATTTCCAGGGTTTGACCACCTTGTCACAAAGTAACGCCCGCGAGAAATTAACATATACAAAAAGATCATGTTTTCCACTTCAGATGTCCGAACTTGGTCATTACGCAAAGCGCATGAGGACTGAGGGCTGACAGACAGACAATAGCTGGAAAAGGCTCGTAAGCAAACACAATTCGCCTTATTTCTTATTAGTAGCCTACTATGAGTACCAGCCGACTGTGTCGCCGGGGAACTTACCGTGCGATGAATGTACAATCCAATGGAGGTGCATCAAATCCATCAAAGTAAATGGGAAATAGTGCCCAAACGCGTGCATGCTACTCCATCGTATTTCCCCCACACCGTTCTATTATACCACAGTGTTTGCTTTGAGATGGGTGATAAGCAGCGATCGTGTGTGTGAACGCGAGGGGATGGATGCTGGGGTTCGGAGGCGGAGTCAAGACGGCGGCGTACTCACTACTCAGAGCGTCCAGTCAAGCGTGGTACATGTGGGGGCACACAAGTAGGACCCCCGCGACTATCCACATCCACCCCCTATCCACCCCAAACCCTCGTGACGTTAGAATTATAAGGTTCTATCTCCATTTTTGTCAAAATTTAGTTTTCTACATAATCCGATCCATTAGGTTGTAGTGCCGGAGGAAAAAGGAAAGACGTAGGCAACGTAATGATAACTGTTTAATCAAAATAACAACTTGTACACTCCGTACAGGACCAGGAAATCGATCACCAAAACTCTTGTATCTAAACAGGAAGTTGCAACGTTAATAATCCTCCCCTCTGCCCCTAGTGCCAGAACTGGTTCCCTCCCACTACACAACCAACAGTAAGAGGAGAACATGAACCCATAATGTAGTCACTACACCAGCCCCCCCAGTGTTCACCTCAATATTGGAAATCCTCACGGCGAGGAGGGCGTATGGCCCGGCCCCTACGATCGTAGGTAAAGTCAGGAGGTGCGGGAGGAGGTGTGACATCGCCCATCACGTCCTCCTGCAGGGAAGGACGGGGGGCAGTGACGACCGGGGGCCCGTGAGCTGCGGGGGGTTGTCGGGGTCGGAGGGGGGAATGGCCAGGGCGCTGCAGGGGAGGTAGGACTGGAGGCCGGCCTCTGCGCGGTGGCAGGGCCAAGTCCAGGGGCAGTTCAAGGTCCAAGTGGGCCGGTTTGAGGCGATCAACGGACACACACTCAGGCCTACCCCCCATGTCAACCATGAAGTTCTTGGCTCCGGCCTCGATGACACGGAAAGGCCCGTCATAAGGAGTACGTAGTGGAGTCCTGTGGCCATCATGACGAATGAAAACGAACCTCGCCGAGTGCAGCTCCGGGGGCACCCTCGAAGTAGGGACACCATGCTGCGTAGTCGGGACCGGGACGAAGGTCCTGGCGCTGTCCAGCAGGGAGGCGCGCTGAGCGGCGGCGGACCAGGGCTCCGTTGACTTGGGAATGAAGTCACCGGGGACCCGCAGCGGCTGTCCAAACACCAGCTCAGCGGACGACGACTGGAGGTCCTCCTTAGGCGCTGTCCTGAGCCCCAGCATGACCCACGGCAGCTTGTCAAGCCAGTTGCTGTCCGTGAGGCTGGCTCGAAGGGCGGCCTTCATGGATCGATGGAAACGCTCACAGAGCCCGTTCGCCTGCGGGTGATAGGCGGTTGTGCGGTGGAGCTTGACCCCCAGATTCTCCGCCACCGCTGCCCACAGCTCTGAAGTAAACTGTGAGCCACGGTCAGAGGAGAGATCAGCAGGGGTGCCGTAGCGAGAGACCCACACCGCGATGAACGCCCGGGCCAGGTCGGGGGCTGTCGTTGAGGAGAGCGGAACTGCCTCCGGCCAGCGAGTCGTCCTGTCCACCATGGTAAAGAGATAGGTGTATCCGTGCGAGGGGGGCAGCGGCCCTACCAGGTCCACGTTTACATGATCGAACCTCCGCTCAGGCACAGAGAACTGCTCCAGGGGGGCCTTGACGTGTCGATGCACCTTGGCGCGCTGGCAGGCGATGCACGTGTCTACCCAGGCCCTCACATCCCTCTTGAGCCCATGCCAGACGAATTTCTCTGACACCAGCCGCGAGGACGGTTTCCTACCAGGGTGAGACAAGCCGTGTATCGCCTCGAAGGCGGGGCGCCTCCAGTTGGCGGGGACCACCGGTCGTGGCTGACCCATGGAGACGTCGCACAGGAGCGTGGCCCCTGCGTCACCGAAAACCACCTCTTCTAGGCGCAGTCCTGTGTCCGACAACTTGAGAGCCTGGACGGCGGGGTCGGCGGCCTGGTCAGCAGCCATGCGCGCGTAGTCCAAACCCAGTTGGACCGCACCAACCACCGCCCTGGAGAGACAATCCGCGACCTGGTTGGACTTCCCAGCAACGTGCTGGATGTCTGTGGTGAACTCGGATATGTAGGCGAGCTGGCGCTGTTGGCGGTCGGACCACGGCTCCGCCACCTTGGACATGGCGTGCGTGAGTGGCTTGTGGTCCACGTAGGCCGTAAACTCGCGGCCCTCCAGTAAAAAACGGAAGTGTCTGACAGCAAGCCACAGCCCGAGGAGCTCCCTGTCGAATGTGCTGTACCTTTGCTCTCTGGGAGACAGCTGGCGGCTGAAGAATGCAAGAGGCTGCCAGGCGTCCCCAACCCACTGTTCGTACACCGCTCCCACAGCAAAGTCAGAGGCGTCCGTGGTGAGAGCAGTGGGTGCCGAGGTCGAGGGGTGGGCCAACATGGCAGCGCGGGCCAGGGCCGCCTTGGTGTCCTGAAAGGCTTTGACACGCTCCGCCGTCCAGTCCACCGGCTGCTTCAGAGTCTTGCCCTTCTGGGCATCGTACAGAGGCCGCAGGATGTGAGCGATGTGGTGGAGGAAGCGATAGTAGAAGGTTACCATCCCGATGAACCCCTTGAGCTCGCTGATTGTGCTGGGGCGCGGGAAAGCAGCGACAGCTTCCACCTTCGAGGGGAGGGGGGTCACCCCCTCTGCGGAGACCCGGTGCCCGAGAAAGTCGATGGTGTTCCGTCCGAACTCACACTTCGCCGGATTGACAATCAGCCCATGTTGGCTGAGCCGTGTGAAAAGGGCCCGGAGGTGGGACAGGTGCTCCTCCTCCGTGGTGCTTGCGACGAGGATGTCATCCAAGTAGACGAAGAGGAATGGTAGGTCCCGGAGCACCGAGTGCATGAGGCGTTGGAAGGTCTGCGCCGCGTTCTCCAGGCCGAACGGCATCCGCAGAAACTCGAAGAGTCCAAACGGCGTGATTACGGCCGTCTTAGGGACATCCTCGGGGTGCACCGGCACCTGATGGTACCCCCGTACCAGGTCCACTTTGGAGAAGAAGCGTTTGCCTGCCAGGTTCGCTGAAAAGTCCTGGACATGTGGGACCGGGTAGCGGTCAGGCTTGGACGCGTCGTTGAGGCGGCGGTAGTCCCCACATGGGCGCCACCCGCCGTCTGACTTAGGGACGATGTGCAGGGGAGACGCCCAGGGGCTGCTCGAGCGCCGAACGATGCCCACCTGCTCCATATGCGCAAACTCCGCCCTGGCGATGGCCAGCTTCTCCGGGTTGAGGCGCCTGGCCCTGGCGTGGAGGGGAGGCCCCTCGGTCTCGATGTGGTGCTCCACTCCGTGTTTCACCGTGGGCGCGGAGAAGGTGGGCTTGGTAAGGTCGGGGAATTCGGCGAGCAGCCGAAGGTACTGGTCACTTTCGGCGAGCGTATTGGACCACCCGCTGTAGACCGCCTCCCCCTGCGTACAGGCGAAGGAAGCGAAAGTCTGTGAGTTGACCAGGCGCCTGTTCCCCACGTCCACCAACAGGTTGTGGGCGCACAGAAAATCCGCACCAAGGAGGGGAAATGTGACAGCCGCTATGACAAAATCCCACGAAAAGCATTGTCCTCCGAAGCACACGTCCACCGCCCTAGTGCCATAAGAGCGGATAGGTGTGCCGTCCGCGCCTGCCAACTGCGGACCACGCTCCTCCTTCGCCACATCCGATCTCTCTGCCGGAATGATGCTCCACTGGGCACCTGTGTCACAAAGAAAACTGCGACCAGAGGCGGTGTCTTGTATGAAGAGCAGCCTGTTGGTGACGCCAGCGCTCAGGGCCACTACTGAGTGCCGGCCCCGCCGTTTCCCGTCGGTCCGAAGGTGCAGGGTGAGCGGCACCGTTTGGCCTTGGCGCCAAAAGTGGCGTGGTAGAAACAATGGCCCGCAGCGTTACCCTGCTGGCCAGAAGGTCTGGCGTCATCCTTCGCTCTCCTGCGACGGTCGGGTGGCGGGGCGGCCGCGGGAGCGAGCAGGTCGGGGGACCGTTGAGGCATGGCCAAGACGAACCGGTCCGCCTCCCTGGCCAGGGCGCGGGGCTCCATGATGGCGGTGTTGGCCAGCGCCATCCTAACTTGAGCTGGCAATGTGCGCATGAACAGCTCTGTGAAGAGGATCATGGGGTCTTCTGTACCGAGCAGGTTTAGCATCCTCTCCATGCGCGCAGAAGGCCTCTCGTCACCCAAGTCCGACATGGCAAATAGGCGACGCACCCTCTCCGCAGTGGACAGTTCAAATGTCTCTAGAAGCAGGGCCTTGAGGCGCTCATATTTGTTCGTCGTCGGGGGAGCAGACAAAAAACCTACCACTCGAGCTGCGGTGGAGCTGCCCAACATTGCCACAGCATGGTTGTACCGGTCGTCGTCGTCATCGATGTCACTTTTGTTAAAATGTGCCTCTACAATAGCAAACCATGCAGCAGGCGTTGAGTCCCAGAATTCTGGTAGCTTGAGAGTGGGAGTGTGCGCACCACGCGTTACCCTGACAGGGGATGGTGATGGCTGCCGCTGGTTTGAACGTCTTCCTCTCCCGGACATTTTGCAGGATTGCAATGTTCGCTCGCTGGTTTTTGTACACAATCACGTTAACAAAAATCCACGTCGGGGGTCACCAGTGTAGTGCCGGAGGAAAAAGGAAAGACGTAGGCAACGTAATGATAACTGTTTAATCAAAATAACAACTTGTACACTCCGTACAGGACCAGGAAATCGATCACCAAAACTCTTGTATCTAAACAGGAAGTTGCAACGTTAATAATCCTCCCCTCTGCCCCTAGTGCCAGAACTGGTTCCCTCCCACTACACAACCAACAGTAAGAGGAGAACATGAACCCATAATGTAGTCACTACAAGGTGTTTATTAATGCCTGTGTGGTGTTATTTTTTTTAAAATGTTGACATTTTTGAGTTAGTAATTAATAAAAATACAATGGTTCCATCTCACAAAACATAATGGAATGTAAAAACTTTGACGCTCAATATCTCTGAATGACCCTAAACGGAGATAGAACCTTATAATTCTAAGCTCACACCCTGATGGTGCAACGATGTCACAACCCCATGCCTGTTCCCTGTCTCGGAGATGACTGTCATGTTTCTCCTGTTACTTCTAAATCTTGGATTATATGGAATGCATGGAAAGGTGTGCAGCTGCTGTACGTCCACGTGTTACTATCCATCCACACGCCATGAAAACCACACATAGTGGTCGAGTAACAGCTCGAAACAGACATTATTCTTTACTATGACCTTTTATGGAAAGTCATTCTTATTGAGATGTTATAAATCAGACAGTTTATTTAGTCTTGGCTTTGCACTTTCAGTAATGGTGAAGAAGTCTAGACTAAAGGTGATGCGCACACAATGACTGACTCATGGAAGTAGATGCCATCCTGTGTATGGTCTAGTAGCCTCTAGTATACATGTTGAGAGTGCAGTTTGAATAATTCCGTACATGCATTGTGTGTGTGTGTGTGTGTGTGTGTGTGTGTGTGTGTGTGTGTGTGTGTGTGTGTGTGTGTGTGTGTGTGTGTGTGTGTGTGTGTGTGTGTGTCAAGGACCCCAATTGAAATAAGCCAGTGGCTTTCTTGGGTTTTTATCCTGTTAGTTGACCTTGTATGTAATATGTACTTTCATGTACCTACTTCTGCAAATCTTCTAATAAAGTTTTCAATCAATTTCAATCAATGTGTCTGTGTCTGTGTCTGTGTCTGTGTCTGTGTCTGTGCGTGCGTATGTGTGTGTGCAATGATCTAGATTCAGATAGCATGCTACATTAGCTTCAGAGGGTGGAAGTAGTCCCCTATGAGATGTACTCCGCTCCTTCTCCTCCCATACCATTGCCAATAAAGACAACATGACATAGTCATCTGAGCAGAGACACTGGGAACTGTCAAACCAGGTGTATCCAATATCACGCTCAATCATTTTTTAAAGAAATGATTTCAAAGTACAGTGTTGACCATAATACAACTGTTGAAACAACCTCTATCATGACTTCAAGATGATCTGTGTAACCCTGTACAATACACACGGTCCCTCATCTCCTCAGAAGTCTGGCATTTCACACGGCACCAATGTTGTTTGTACAGAGAAAAGCTGCTTCAGACTGACAGCACAATGATTCCTTTCATACAAAGGATAGACGGCTCTGTCTGCATTTCTATCTCAGGCCATGAGACTGCTCAATAAATAACATAGACACACACAAACACACACACACACACACACGCACGCACACAGACACATGTACACACAAGTGCTATGCAACATTCTTCTGAATGTATATTTTAAGTGTATAATTTTTCTTACCTTAAATGTATAGAATTCGATCATTTTGTCAATTTGTAGTATATGTGTGTGTGTGTGTGTGTGTGTGTGTGTGTGTGTGTGTGTGTGTGTGTGTGTGTGTGTGTGTGTGTGTGTGTGTGAATGCGAGGGGATGAATGCAGAGATTCGGAGGCGGAGTACACAATTGTACTTAACCGGAGTGACAAATAAACATCTTGAATCTTGTATCTGAGTCTGTGCACAGCAGAAGAACCACAGCAGTTCTGGGGTCAGTGTTTTCCTACTCCATTCTGGTACATGTCTTGACACACACTATTGTGTGTTGTTACCATTGTATCCCCCAAGCTAGCAGGGACGCTGTTCTGCCATTAAAAGTAATTCCCACCGTAGTTATATTATGTCATAAAGGACAGGCTATTTTGGGAGTGGTTCCAAAGGACCCTGTGTTGTTTTGCACAGCTGGGTCTTGACTAATGCAGTTAATTAGTGAATCGAGGGGAAATTGAGAGGTAAAAGAAATTTGGAAAAAATAAATCTAATATTAATGTTCTGGCATGTGGAATTATCAAGGCACCTCATTATGATGGCTTGGTCTTGTTATCTAAGTGCCTTTCAGGTTAAGGTTGTGATACGTCAATATAAATAGATTCATAAGACACTTTGTGTGAGGTACATACAAAGCATTAGGTTAACTTTAGCATTATTATTAAGCTATCACAGTATGTTATTGCTGTGTATGCAGATTTACTACAGTATAAGGCAACTCTGATACAGTCGTCTGGGCCTACCGGGCCTACATCAATCAACAACAATGTAGTGTATTAGAAATGGAAAATCAGGATCATTTAGTATTGTGTTACACAAAAAGGTATGGTCACTGTTCTTATTAACTTTGTTATCATGTTATCATCATAGCTGGCATAGAGTGTTGAATGGGGTATGTAGGGGAGGAGTTTGTGTTGGTTAGCCATTTTCAGCCCCTCAGGACGGATCATCAAGAGAGGTAGGGTGCATCCAGACATACATAGGGGCGGCTGTGGCGCAGGAGGTAGAGCCGGCATCTAATGATCGCAAGGTTGGTAGATCAGTTCGAACCCCGTCTAGCGACACGTCGAGGTGTCCTTGGGCAAGACACCAAACCCCAAATTGCTCTCAATGAGCAGGCCGGCACCTTGCATGGTAGCTTGCGAAGCCATTGTAAAGCGCTTTGGAATAAGGCGCTATATAAGTCAGTCCATTTATCATAGAGTTACAGTCTAGTAAATCACTACTTCACCTCTAAAGGACACAATATCTGAAGAAGCACAGTGGCAGAAGGCATGTTAGAAACCTGCTATTAACCTGCTACCCGCTAACCTGCTAAATTGAAAACGGCTAGGTTTAGAAGAAGGTGATAGAAGGTTTTTACTTCTATCAATGGCCCCGGGCCTGAGCTGGATTCCTCTTCCTGCTACGACTGGTGGATTGATGATTCACTTGCTTAGTCAAATGTATTGATTGTAAGTCGCTTTGGAATAAGGCGTCTGCTAAATGCCAAAAATGTAATGTAAATGTATTAGGGCCTGGAACTAGACACACATAATTAGAGAACCACATTTCACAACTCATTAGAAACACATTGAAACACACATTGGATACTGCATGAATTGAAAGCTTCCTTATGATTGGGGAGCACACAGTAAAAACACACATTTTCTTTTCGCTAACAACAACCTTTTCTCCATTGACCTTTATTTGGAGCGATTTAACTTAGTATAGTAGTCTCTGTCAGTCCATTGTATATTGTGCTACAGTAGATTACGATGACTCACAGACAGCATCAAGGGAGGACAATATTTACCATCTGGAAATCATCCATGCAGGGATTTCAGTAGTTCAGTAGTGCTATTGCTCTGCCTAGTGAGTGACAGATTGTCATACATAGGTCTACATTATTCAGTCAGAAAATATATATAATTTACTGTATTCAGTTAACACACAGCTTTGTAGCTTTTTTGGTTTTGTAGAAAGCTGTATTTGAGGCACTCCGCATACATGTGTATGAGGCTGTTTTCTGAGGCGCTCCGTGGATGTATGGGGTTGTATTTAAGCAGCTTATTGATTGGGGTATTTGGTTTCTCCGGCACAGCTCCTCCGCGGCGCTTCCACTGAGGGGTTGCCATGGTGATGCAGCATGCAGGCTTGGGCATAGGTATCTTTTGGCCTTGACTGTAATCAATGTGGCGATGGTTTTGGCTGAAGCAGTGTTCAAATGAGTCTCTAGAGAGACTAAGCAGACGAAACAAAGGAGAGGATTTTTTAGATTGAGTGTGTACACTGAAGTGAGTACTCTATTACAGTAGGTTCCCAAAATGTCATGTTTGTATGTGTTTGTGTGTGTGTGTGTGTGTGTGTGTGTGTGTGTGTCTGTGTCTGTGTGTGTGTGTGTCTGTGTCTGTGTCTGTGTCTGTGTGTGTGTGTGTGTGTGTGTGTGTGTGTGTGTGTGTGTGTGTGTGTCTGTGTGTGTGTGTGTGTGTGTGTGTATGTGTGTGTGTCTGTGTCTGTGTGTGTGTGTATGTGTGTGTGTGTGTGTGTGTCAGCACACAATCCTGTCAGCACACAATCCTGTCATCCTCCAATGTAAAATGAACAGTATTGATTTAGCTATCATAACGAGAAGGTACCAGATAGTCTGAAACAAACGTGGTGGATGACTGGTGGCTGGTTATATTCGGTGGGAACGAAGATTTGTCATGGAAAGAGCTGACCCTGCCTGCTGATGGGAGCTGAACAACAGAATAGATCTAAAATTGGG
>NC_137689.1:52113686-52128686 GCF_963989245.1 Nansenia antarctica
GCCCTCCAGAAGAGTTGCCTGTAATTTATGAGCCAATTTTATTGATGAGACTACTGGTCATTTCAGGAAGGGGAAAATATGTAGCAATTATCTGAACAGTTTGCATATTGCCATACTGAATTTTGTTTTGTTATATTGACAAACAAAAGGAAGAGCAGTTGTTGGCTTTTCAAGAAACAAATTGGATAAAGAAAGGTTTCAGTATGGTGCTTTGATTTCTCTGTAATTACAGAGACTGAGTGATGTTGATTGTTTTAGCCTGCATTACATTTACATTTACATTTTTGGCAGACGCCTTTATCCAAAACGACTTACAACAAATACATTTGTCTAAGTAAGTGAATCATCTATCCGTCAAAAAAAAGTAATCTATGCTCTGGCCAAAAGCCATTGGCAGTCAAAAAGAAGAAGGAAGGATGAATTACATGTTTTTTTCCCCATTTACAGTAGAGAAACTCTACAGGGGGGTAGGGGGTGTTAGGGGCTGACCATTGCTTGCATGTAGGAGAGGGCAGTTCCCTTTGCTGCCCGGTAGGTGAGCACCAGGGTCTTGAATCTGATGCGAGCTGCTATTGGGAGGCAGTGAAGGGTGCAGTGGAGGCCTGCAGAACCATTGCATAGGGTTTTAACTTTGTAACAAATAGAGAAAACATGGATTTATTAAAATGTCATAGTGACCTGATTTATGTGGCCTGATTTATGTATATCATCATGTTATTCTGATCTGCATAATATTATTTAGATCTTGCCCTTGGGGCCCTCTGTAAAATGAGATTTTAGCTCTTGAATCCCGAGATTAAGGAACAGTCTAGTGTGTATTCTGATCAAAGGACCTCATTTCCATCGTGTCTTTGAGCTAAGATGCAGATGTAGAATGAAGTGGTATTTTGAACATATGTGAAATGAAACAGACTATGAATGTGATATTGACATTTAGATGGAACTGTTAATGTTTCATATGAACTATTCACACCAGTGAGGGATGAGGCAGACATTTGTATGTAACCTTTATTTACACAATACAAGGAAAACACACTGAGACCAAGGCCTCTTTTGCAGGTGCACCCAGTCCACAATATCTATACAGTAAGAAATGAAATAAAATACAACACAGTTAAATACAGAAATCAATACATCACATAAAACCACAATATACTGGGGGAAACTACAAGGTCCTCCTTTTGTAATGTTGGTTGCATCAGTCAGGGCTGTACCATGAGACTAATAACTCTGCTATGAGATATCTGGTGGGCTTGGATCATATCTGACTGAACTTTACATCTTGAATTTATGGATATGACTAAGGAACAAACGTGCATGCATTGTATTGTATTGTATGGTAAGGGAAATAGATCTTTGCTAATGTTGTAATGTTAATATGCATGTCATGGCATTATTATTCATCCATTGGTTTATATGATTATATTTCCTTTTGTGTCTAAGAAATCATAATGATTGATTGAGATTCAAGACATATACGCAGGATGAAAGATTGTACTGTCCTGGCGGTTTAATGTTCTCCAAATGATTATTTTGACAGCTGTAGTCCGATAACACCATTAATCTTAATGTTCTCTTCTCACATCTCGTGTCACACAATGCACTGAATACATGAACAAGAGATACTTATATCTCTGTGTCACAATGCTGAGGCCTAACTCCAGAAATGAAATGTATCTATGAAATGTAATCAACTCCTACGACTATCATTGTCATTCATTGTCATCCTGTGCGTATCCTAGGACTTGGCTAAATCATACAGATCTGGAGTCAGTCTACTAATGTTCTATACTGTAATGCTATGTGCCATCTTAGTGATGTCCCTTCTTGGGGGAAGCCAAATCCCCACCCCCACCATACCTACACAGTGGGTGTACCCAGCTGTGCTGGAGAGCAAGGTAATTTAGCCCTCATTCTCCTCCTTCTGCATTAGCATCTGGGTGTTGAGGAGGTCAAGGGTCATGTCTCACAGCACTGCATGATTATTTATCCAGGCTGTCAGAAGAGCAAGCCAGATTGGAATATCATATCATTCCATCCCTCCTGGATCCATAGCTTTAATATCCAACCAATCCCAAACGTAGGAAGGGATTAGGGTTAGGATATCATATCATATGATATCATATCATATCATATCCTAATATTAGTCTTCTGGTTCTTAGCTTGAGGCTGTATGGTTATACATCCCTGTCATAGGTAACTTATCATCAGTCACAGTTTGCGATATCATATCCTATCATTCTGGTTTCTGGCATGTTGTTGTTTTTTATCCAGGTTGTCTGTTACCATAGCAGAGCTGATATTATCGGATCATACCCTCCTAGACTCTAGCTAAAAACAGCTATATGGTTATTCATCCAACCAGTACCAGTCACGCATAGACCAATGAGGTCAGTTTGTGACATACATACCATCCTGGATCCTAGCTTTAAAGAGACAGTCTGTCTCTTTTTGGGGGGAAGTGGCTGCTGATAGTGTATTCAAATGACCTTAGGCTCAAAGTACTGTCATTACCAAGTCCCACGATGCTTCATACTTAGCCGTCGACTGACCACTCGTCGACTGAGATGATTAGAGTTTATGGCGGGAAAGCTTCGCAGGTGTACCGCGGCACTACTAGGCACACAGACAGTAGACTGATAATGTATTAATTGCTTTCCCTCCATTGTGGTAATTCAAAGCAGTTGATTGCAACGTTGTTTGTGACTGTGTTTTTTGCAGCCTATGTTTTATTGTTGGAAAATACAGCCTCAAGTAGGCTAGTCAGTTTAATGTGCTGTAGCCTATTATTGTCATGTGATAGTCTAGAAAAATGAAGAACATCACTGAAAGTCCAGCTAAAAGTACCGTATGTTACATCATAAACCACTTTTTGAGGTGGAAGAATTACTACCAGGCAAGTGAGTAGGGACTCTTTGCTAAAGTCAACCAAGTTTGCCCTAAAAGCGAAATAATAAGCGTGTGTGTGTGTTTGTGTGTTTGTGTGTGTGTGTGTGTGTGTGTGTGTGTGTGTGTGTGTGTGTGTGTGTGTGTGTGTGTGTGGGCGTGGCCTCAGGCTCCAGCTTCCCATCCACTCATGGTCAGATCGTTTGTTGTTCTTCCATATCAGTCTTGCTCTCGGCTGCTTTTGCAGCAATTATCTCGCAGAAGTTTCTTGTGTCTAGTCTTTGTCTAACCGCGCTCTCTCTGTGCTTGTCACGATCAGAAGGCGGAACCCAGAAGCAGACAACGGAGAACAGGTAGTATGGTAATAACAGTAATTTATTATAGGGTTTGGGGTTAGGGGAATCCGGCTGGGGGTAGGTAGTGCAGGTAGGGGTTCTGGCAGGTAGACAGGTACTCAGACAGGCAAGGGGTCAGGTAGGTAAGCAGGTAGTCAGACAGGCAGGGGGTCAGGCAGGTAGGCAGGTACTCAGACAGGCAGGGGGTCAGGCAGGTAGGCGGGTAGTCAGACAGGCAGGGGATCAGGCAGGTAGGCAGGTACTCAGACAGGCAGGGGGTCAGGCAGGTAGGCAGGTAGTCAGACAGGCAGGAGGTCGGCAGGCAGGGAATCCTTTAGCGGGGAACAGGGAGAAAAGGGTTAGGATAAGGTATCGGATAACGTCTCGAGTACAGGGAACGAACATAGGAACCAACCATCAAGTGGTTACGATCTGGCGTTGACTGGAAGCAGGAGCAGGGCTTATGTAGGAACCAGTCGCGGTCTTAATCGGCCACACCTGGCGCCACTGATAGATGGCTGATGAGCCGGGGGCGGAGCTGGGGGCGGAGCTGGAGGCGGAACTGTGACAGTATCCCCCCTCCGATGGACGCCTCTGGGCGGACCGCCAGGCTTGCCGGGGTGTCGGCGGTGGAAGTCCTGAACGAGCGTAGGGTCGAGGATCTGTTGCCGAGGGACCCAGCACCTCTCCTCAGGACCATAGCCCTCCCAGTCCACCAGGTACTGGAACCCTCGACCACGGCTACGAGAATCCAAGAGGCGGTGGACGGTGTAGGCAGGGAGGTCATCAATCATCCTGGGGGGGGGTGGGTCGGGAACTGGAGGAGACAGGGGACTGGAGGACACAGGTTTGAGGAGGGAAACATGGAAGGAGGGATGGACACGGAGGGTACGGGGAAGCTTGAGACGCATGACCATGGGGTTGATCACCCGCTCAATGGTGAAGGGACCAATGAACCTCTGGGACAATTTCCTGGATTCAGTCCTTAGTGGTAGGTATTTAGTGGATAGCCATACCTTGTCCCCGGGGGTATAATTGGGAGCAGGGATGCGCCGACGGTTGGCCTGTCGTTGGTAACGCTCCGATGCCCGAAGAAGGGTTGCACGGGCCCGATGCCAGGTCCTATGGCAGCGGCGGAGGTGAGCCTGGACGGACGGGACCAGGATCTCCTCCTCCTGGGAAGGGAACAGGGGAGGCTGATAGCCGTAAAGGCACTGGAAGGGTGACATACCTGTGGCCGAGGTAGCCAGGGTGTTGTGGGCGTACTCCACCCACGGTAACTGGGTTGCCCAGGTAGTAGGGTTGGCAGACACCAAGCAGCGCAGGGTGGACTCCAGCTTCTGGTTGGCCCTCTCCGCCTGACCGTTGGTCTGGGGATGGAACCCTGAGGTCAGGCTGATGGATGCCCCGAGGCCGGAGCAGAAAGCCTTCCAGACCGCCGAGGTGAACTGTGGTCCCCGATCAGACACCACGTCAGTGGGTAGGCCGTGGGGCCGGAACACCTCTCTGACCAACAGATCCGCCGTCTCCCTGGCGGAAGGAAGCTTGGGCAGGGGCAAAAAGTGGGCAAATTTACTAAAGCAGTCGACCACCGTCAAAATCACAGTCATGCCGTCAGACATGGGCAGACCCGAAACGAAATCCAGGGCCACATGGGACCAGGGGCGACGGGGAATGGGCAGAGGACGCAGTAGGCCCGAACTGGGTTGGTTAGAAGACTTATTCCGGGCACATACAGAACAGGCCAGCACAAAGGCCTTTGTGTCCTCAGGCATGGTTGGCAACCAAAAGCGCCGGCGGAGGAACGCCAGGGTCCTCGTCACCCCAGGGTGGCAGGTGAGGGTGGAGGCGTGACGAATAGGCGACCAGGAGGGCCGTTTCCCGGGTCGGGCTGAGCCCACTGAGCGGTCCTGACCGCCTCCTCAATTTCCCAGGTGACGGCCGCGACCACGCAGGTGACCGGCATGATGGTGTCTGGCACTGAGCTGGTCTCACTCTCCTTGTCGTAAAGGCGGGACAGGGCATCGGGCTTCACGTTCTTGGATCCCGGCCTAAAAGTGAGGGAAAAATTAAAACGGCCAAAAAACAGCGCCCATCTGGCCTGGCGGGAATTGAGCCGTTTAGCCGTGCGGATGTACTCCAGGTTTCGGTGGTCAGTCCACACGAGGAAGGGTTGTTCCGAGCCCTCCAGCCAATGCCTCCATTCCTCTAACGCCAGCTTCACGGCCAACAACTCACGGTTACCCACGTCATAGTTTCTCTCCGCCGGAGAGAGACGGTGGGACAGGAAGGCGCAGGGATGGACCTTACCGTCCGTAGCGCGTTGGGAGAGGACAGCCCCCACCCCGGTGTCCGAGGCATCCGCCTCCACCACGAACTGCCTGGAGGGATCCGGCTGAACGAGGATGGGTGCTGAGGTGAAGCGGTTCTTGAGGTCGAGGAAAGCCTTCTCGGCCTCGGGGGTCCATCGGAACTGGCAGGAAGTGGAAGTGAGAGCAGTGAGTGGAACCGCGACACTGCTATAGTTGCGGATGAACCGCCTATAAAAATTAGCAAACCCTAAAAATCGCTGGAGCTGCTTACGGTTACCAGGGACGGGCCACTCCAGGACTGCTCTCACCTTAGCGGGGTCCATCCTCACCTGACCATTAGCGACGATGTAACCCAGGAAAGATACCGACGGGACATGGAACTCGCACTTCTCCCTTTTGACAAACAGCCGGTTCTCGAGGAGACGCTGGAGTACCCGATGGACATGCTGGACATGGGTGACTGGGTCCTTAGAAAAAATCAAAATGTCATCAAGGTAAACGAAGACAAACAGGCCTATCATGTCCCTGAGGACATCGTTCACTAAGGCCTGAAACACCGCAGGGGCATTAGTGAGGCCAAAAGGCATCACCAGGTACTCGAAATGGCCTAAGGGAGTGTTGAACCCTGTCTTCCACTCATCCCCCTCTCGTATCCGAACCAGGTGGTAGGCGTTGCGGAGGTCGAGCTTCGTGAACACCGTGGCTCCCTGGAGAGAGTCGAAAGCAGAGTTCATGAGGGGTAACGGGTAAGAGTTCTTGATGGTAATATTATTTAACCCGCGGTAATCAATGCAGGGACGCAGGGTCTTGTCCTTCTTAGCAACAAAAAAGAACCCAGCGCCCACGGGTGAGGAGGAGGGACGGATAAGGCCAGCAGCCAGGGAGTCCTTGATATAACACTCCATGGCCTCCCGTTCGGGTTTGGAGATGCTGTACAGGCGGCTGCTAGGAAGGGGTGCTCCGGGCAGTAATTCAATGGCGCAATCATAGGGCCGATGAGGGGGTAGGGAAAGGGCTAACTGTTTGCAAAACACCTGTTGGAGGTCCCGATACTCCGGCGGAATAGCAGACAGGTCAGGGACCTCTGGTCTGGGTGCCTGGGAGGAAACAGAGGTTGACACAGCGGACCGAAGGCAGGTGGCATGACACTCGAGACTCCAACTATCTACCCTGGCATGGGCCCAGTTGATATTAGGGTTATGTCTAGCCAGCCAGGGGTGACCCAGAACAATGGGAGCATGGGGAGTGCAGGTGATGAAAAAACTCACCTCCTCCTGGTGGTTGCCGGACAGTAACATTGACACAGGCTCCGTCCTATCCGTAACCTTGGCGAGGAGCCTGCCATCCAATGCGATGGCCTCTAGGGGTGCATCTAGGGGGCTGGTGGAGAGACCTAACTGCTCTACCAGAGACACATCCATAAAATTGCCATCAGCACCAGAGTCAATGAGAGCAGGGAACACAGTGGACTGCCCTTTAACGGAGATCGTGGCGTTGAGCTGGGTCCGGGTGCGGGGAGCGGCAGAGATAGCAGATCGGCTCGTTAGGGTCCTCCCCTCTCCTGACGAGCCTGCTGGTTTAACGACCGAGTGGGACAGGTGGAGAGGTAATGACCGGGCTCCCCACAGTACAGGCAACTGTTGTTTTCAAAACGCCGGCGGCGCTCCTCCTGGCTGAGGCGCATCCGGCCAAGCTGCATCGGTTCGGGATCCGAGGACGTCTCCCCTCTAGGAGTGATGTTGGGCTGAAAGGGACGAGAATAACTACTAGGGTTGGGAGTAGATGGAGCACGCCGGCTGGCGAAGCTAACGGGGAGACGACTTCCGCGTTCACGTCTCCGTTCTGAGACCCGATTATCTACTCTGATGGCCAGGGAGATTAATCCGTCCAGGTCGGAGGACTCGGGATGTGAAACCAGCTCGTCCTTGATGGTCTCAGCGAGTCCACCGGTGAACGCCGCGACGAGAGCTGCATCGTTCCACCCACTCTCAGCTGCCAGGGTGCGAAAATTATGGATTCTGCCTATATATATATATATATATATATATATATATATATATATATATATATATATATATATATATATTAAATGTATTTTCCATTGGCAATAGGTGTTTGGTTGATGGGTGGGGGGGTGGGTGGGTACATAGGGAAAAAGAACAAATAGTAGGACCTTCATTCCTTATTTGTGCACCCATAAGTGCTGTATGCCTTGTGTTCTACTTCCTTCTAATAAGAATATAGTAAATAATAATAATAATAATAATAATAATAATAATAATAACAACAAAAAAGTGCCTCACTTTCAATAGGGTAAAATAACAGATTGCTTTTATCCAATCAGGTATATTACAAATTGCGTCATTAAAAACATATGGTAATTACAATATGCATCCGTATCTTTAGCCACAAACCTTTTTCTTCCCTTGGTGGTCATAACATGACATTCACAAACAATAAACACTGCACCAAAAATACAGACACACACGAAAGCTGGGTCAATATTTTCCCCCAGAACTGAAACCACGGAGTGTGTCTAGAAGGCAGATATCAAGGTGAGTGATGGGAAAAGTGAGACACAGTGATGAATTCTAATGATGAACAGGGATTGATCCACAAGTGAGTTAGTCATTCTAGACACATAGGCAGACAGAAGAGCTACCCTGTACAGTTGCAGCTTGCCAATACAAATGTAATCAGATAAGATGTTGAGAACTACTTTTTACATTTACATGTTTTGTGTTCCCAAATTATACAAAAAAATACAACAAATACAACATAAATTACCCATTATAGTTATACAACAGCCACTACGCACAACAAGTGAAAGGGTGAAGCCGCCCCTACATGATACTAATCAGGGATGGGAAACTGAGGGGTTATATAGTGAGGGAATGGTGATGACTGGAGTTGTATCAGGTGTGTTGATTGGCAGGGAGGGGTGTGGCCAGAGTTAATTTGAGGAATGAATGGTGAGTCCTCCTACATGACACTAAAGCCTGGTACACACATAAAGATAATCTGGCTGATTTTGGCCCGATTTCCCCCCTTCCGACCAAGGACAGCAAACGCCCGATTATCGGATGGCTCTAAAGATTATCCTACAAGATTATCCTGTGGTGTGAGGTGTGTTACAAGTCAATTTCTCCTGACAATCTGCTCGGAAAATGGTCGGGGCCGACGATCGTAAATATTAAACGTGTTCAATATTTACGATCAAAAGTCCTCTTGTGTGTGGGCGAAACTGACAACTTGCGAATCCGATTGTGACGTGGAATGGAATGTAGCCAATCAAGAAGCGAGTTGACTGACGCGTCTTCTTCTTTTCATTCTTCTGAACTTTATTTGCCCTGTCGCACATGGCTGCCTCGTACAGGTCAGTCAGGGTACTACAATCCTGATCACGCAAGATTTCTGGCTTGGGGGACAAGACTCCAGACTGTCGTAGGACAGATCTTTATGCATGTGGTCGTATATCGGAGCACACCACACACAATACGATCAAAACTGTTCAATCCATGATTTTTTATCTTCATGTGTGGGGTCTCTCTCAGATAAAAAAATCTGTTAAGATTTAGAAAATCTTGCCCCGCGGTGGCGTAGCGGTCTAAGCACTAGCCACTAGTGCAAGCTGCCCACCGGGGTCTGGGATCGAATCCCGGTCTCGCCAGACCCGGATATGGCCGAGGCACACACAGGGAGCGGCATATTGAGCGGCCGCTCCCGAGGGCGGTATAGGACTATTTCCGGACAAGGATCCGTCGCGCAACACCGACCCCGGGGTGCCGGAATAACGGTGCTGGGCTCGAGGAGCCAGACAGCTAGTCTGCCTGGCGATCTCCTCTGGGGCTGCCGGCCACGGGGTCGTGCGGCGGATCCTACGCAATAGGCAGGGGATAATTGGATGCTAGGTTGGGTTCAATTGGATACCAAATTGGGTGAAAAAGGGATAAAATCAACAACAAAAAAACAACAACAAAAAAGATTTAGAAAATCTTTATGTGCCCCGCGGTGGTGTAGCGGTCTAAGCACTGGCCACTAGTGCAAGCTGCCCACCGGGGACTGGGATCGAATCCCAGCTCGCCAGATCCGGATATGGCTGGGGCACACACGGGGAGCGGCATATTGGGCGGCCGCGCCCGAGGGCGGTATAGGAGTATTTCCGGACAAGGATCCGTCGCGCAACACCGCCCCCTGGGTGCTGGAATAACGGTGCTGGGCTCGAGGAGCCAGTCAGCTAGTCTGCCTGGCGGCCTCCTCTGGGACTGCCGGCCACGGGGTCGTGTGGCGGATCCTTCGCAATAGGCAGGGGATAATTGGATGCTTGGTTGGGTTCAATTGGCTACCAAATTGGGTGAAAAAGGGATAAAATCTGAAAAACAAATAATAAAAAAAGAATAAAATAAAAAATCTTTATGTGTGTACCAGGCTTAAGGCCGCATAAAGACCCAATCCCGATGACCTTGTAAGTGAAAGTGATGTTGTGAGTGAAACTAACGTCAAACATCATCAAAATGCGAAGACCGTTGCATTTTCAATGACGTGCCAATCGGAATTACAAGGAATGTCCAAACTGTCCACTTCGATCACAGTCAAAATGACAGATATCCGAATCAGATATTTCCACATATGATTGAGGCCTGAATCGGATCTGAGAATATCAGATGCAATGTGCTTTTTTATTGCTTACACGGTCATGTTGCATATCCGATCTGTGCCAAAAAATCGGAAGTGTGTCACTTCTACCTGGCAGTGTAAATGCGGCCTAATTGCATTCTTGGAGAGCTGCAACACTTTGAAGTTCAGTGAAGAGCTGGGAGATTAAGGAATATGGGTTTGTTTTCCCCCTGCAGGTTCCACCGGTTTAGTCCCATCACTTTAAACACTGTTTGAAGTGCAGCTTTTTTATTATCGTTGCTACACTGCGAACTAGCTGCAGTTTTGGAGAGGACAGGAAGACGCAGGAACCAAATCTCCCTTAGGCAGATATTAAATAGATCCTGTTTCTCTATATTTACCAACTCAGGAACATGTAGACATGTTGAAGAAAAAGGAAATCAAAGAAATAAACAAACACGCCGACTATTGGCATAGTGTACTGCTCACCGGTTTCAAATTCTCCAGCATAGTATCCACACTCTCGGCCCAAGGACTCCCTGAAGGTCAAGTGCTTGCTAACGGGAACTTAATGGAAATCAATAAAAGTGAGTGAGTAACTGTAACAACTGTGTCTGTATACTTTGTAACTAACTAAAATGTATGTGCAAGGTGTAACAAGGGGTCAGAAAGCAACAGTATAACACAGTTATATGAATGCTCTGAATGACGTGACCACGACTGCATCTGAAATTAGACATGGATTAGTAACAGAAAAATTCTACCTGATAATCAGATGGATGGAGAGTACTGGTTGTGAATGTAGTAAGGGTAAGGGGTAAGGACTTATCTTAATGTGTGATCAGATGTTGGAGCACTGCATCGTCGTCACCCCCCCCCCCCCCCCTCCCCTCCCCCTTCAAATCTGTCCCTCGTCCTCTTGTTGAAATGACATAAAATCAACTACCACATTGTCCTTACCTGTCCGGTAACAGAGCCTTGTTGAAACGCTCCACCAGTTCATCCATCTGTGGGTGGTAGAGCATGGTTTGTACACCCCTAATCCCTAGCATCTTGTAGAACTCCCTCAGTAGCTTCGACGTGAAATTAGTGCCCTGATCTTGTCACTATCTCCTTGGGAATTCCTATTCTGGAGAAAAGCTGAATCAAGTAATGATATAATCTGACGGGGCATTGACTTCCTTGAGGGGGAATGCCTCTGGAACCATGGTGGTGTAGTCACACACTACCAGTATGTACCGGTGGCCAGCTGCACTGCCCTCAAGGGGACCAACTATGTCCATAGCTATGTGTGAGAAGGGCACCTCTATAATGGGCATGTTGATGAGGGGATCTCTGTCACCTTTTCTCCCTGGGGCTCTGAGCTGACACTCTGGGCATGTTTGACAGTACTGGATAACTTCCTGAAACATGCGGCCAATAGAAAGGCTGTGCTATGCGAGCATAATGTCTTGGTCTGACTGAGATGACCTGACCGGGGGATGGAATGACCAAAATGGAATACAGTGGGCCTCTGGCTTTTGGGGACTACCATGATCTCCTGCTCCGCTTGGAAAGCCTTTTCTCCTTGACATGCTCTTTTGTCTACACTCTTCTCAAAAAGTAGTTTGAGAGTCTCATCTTGGCTCTGTAGCAGAATACTTGATATTTTTCATGTTTTTTGTGCACAGGAGTCAGAATAATGCCTCTATTTATGTTTTAGCGGAACAGACAACACACACACACACACGCACACGCACACGCACACGCACACACACACACACACACACACACACACACACACACACACACACACACACACAAACACGCGCGGGACAGGGAGATCCGGACTAGGTAAACCAAACTGTCACTTTAATCCTGCGGTGTCATTGCTTTTGACAGAAGTCAGCTCATATTAGACATAGGGGGTTTGATGCAATGGAAATGATTGATGTTGTCTTGCTTGGAACCAAATTTTGTGTAGCACTTTAAATTACAGCTCGGAATAAGTGGGTAATAACATTATATTATGGTCATTACCAGTAATTGCATGTAGTAACCAGTAACAAGAAAAACAATTAGCTTGTTATTACAGTACATGGTAAATTGGATTGTAGTCTCAATGTAATTATTTTGCATGAAAGATGCTTGAACAAAGGAAATAGTTACTATGATATAAGGTGGTATCAGTGCTAGTACTACCTGTTTCCATGTTGTTGAAGAAGAAGAGCCACTCACTGAACAACGTGATTGTTACTGGTAATTACTAACCTGTTATTAACCACTTATTCTGAGCTGTAATGTAACGTTTTACCAAATGGTGTATTATGTTCCTACTAGGAATAGGAATCCTACAACAGCACTAGTACACTAAATCCTATTGCAAATCTACAAAACAATTTTAATGCTCATATCCAATGAATATATTATTTTAATGCTCATATCCAATGAATATATTCACTACAGCTGGCAGCATGATAGAGGAATGTTCAAGTGGGTGAGGAAGAGGAGGGAATCATTTAGGTCCATTTGAGTGAAACTACATTCTAACCAACAGGTTTTAGTTTACAGAGTGGACTTACTATCTGAATGTTACTTTTCAAAGCCTCTTTGGGGATAGTTTTACCCTACAGAATCTACCAGTAAGTGTCTGTGTCTGTGTAGGTTAGGACTGTGAGACTAGGCTTCTACGCTATACGTCATGAATATTCATTAGGCCGTGTGATTTTTGAAGCGGAGAGATATAACTGGTCTGTGTGTGTGTGTGTGTGTGTGTGTGTGTGTGTGTGTGTGTGTCTGTGTCTGTGTGTGTGTGTGTGTGTCTGTCTGTGTGTGTGTGTGTGTGTCTGTCTGTGTGTGTGTGTGTGTGTGTGTGTGTGTGTGTGCACGTTTGTGTGCCACTGGGAGGGGGTCATTTTATTGCCTCAATGGCAGACAACAAGGCATTCAAAGACAAGAATACCCAAGCATGGGAAATGTCTGTCCCTTACGCCCCCACTCCATTCACACTAAAGGTACTTTCATAGACTACTGGGTGGAAAGCATACATTGAAAAAACACATTTTGTAAACAGAGACATCATCCAACAGTCAGTGTGTAACCTCTCAAATATTGATGTACATTATTGCAGATACAACATTGATCAGTAAGGCAATACAATCAAAGGTACTTTTCCAACTCCACTTAGAGAACCATATGACTATATATTTACCATCTCTCTCCTTTCCTGAAGCATGGATGCTTGCTTACTCCACCTGTTCAATACCGCAAATTTTGATGCCTTGTCTAAATTAACTCAAAATGACCAATCCCTTCGTCAATACCAAGCTGCTCGCCTGCCAGTTTAATTTACCAGTTTATTACTTCACCAATTGTTCTATCATGTATTCAATA
Source organism: Nansenia antarctica (assembly GCF_963989245.1). Lineage (NCBI taxonomy): Eukaryota > Metazoa > Chordata > Actinopteri > Argentiniformes > Microstomatidae > Nansenia > Nansenia antarctica. The sequence goes on from NC_137689.1 coordinate 52,127,209, forward strand.
GCATTATAAAAGCTGTATATTTCCAAGTCTTTGAGGAGCAGGTGATTGACGGGGATGAGCATAGATGTTGTGCTTGTGGACATGTACTGCTGCATAGTTAACTAAATCTAATAGAATCTTCAGCTTAAATACAAAATCAACGGCATTTAAATAGATTTAATAGAGAGAATAGAACACCCAAGACCATTCTCTCTCTCTGTCTCTCTCTATCCAGTACTACAGTATTTATGTTTTATTTATTTATGTCTACTGTCTGTGTTGCTTCTAAAATGTGTGTCAGCACGGATGACTCCTTTACTGCAAAACAAATCTACCAATGGGTACAAATAAAGTAACCTGAACCTCTCTCTCTCTTTCTCTCCTGAGTCTGTATTAGCATTGCTTGCTTGCTCTCTGCTCTTCAGTGTTACTCAGAGTATTGTGTGTGTGTGAGTGTGTGTGTGTGTGTGTGTGTGTGTGTGTGTGTGTGTGTGTGTGTGTGTGTGTGTGTGTGTGTGTGTGTGTGTGTGCCTGTCTGCGTGCGTGTATGTGTGTGTGTGTGTGTGTGGGTGTGTGTGTGCATATGTGTGTTTCTCTGTCTGTGAGTGTATAGGCATTCAGTGTGAAGCAATGTGCACAGTCTCTCCATTTAATGGCAATTCCTCCAGTGCCTTTCCCATCTTTGTCACCATGGCAATGGAATGGGGTAAGCGGACACGTTTGTCTCGAGGGGCCTGGCCTTGTTCTTGTGTTCACGTGCAACACAGCTGCTTCTCCCCCCAACACCACAATTAACACAGCATCTACGGACGGGGCTCCCCCCAAACTAACCTACAATCTGAGGGCTCTCCTTCCCCCCTCCCTCCAAACCAATCAGTGGTCTCTCCCATATAACCAGACATTAGTCAGGGCTCTCCCAAACCAAGGAGGAGATAGGGGAGGCTCCCAAAACTGTCAGGGTGTAATAGTGATTGATGATAGTGATCTTAAAATCAAGAGTCAATCTGTAGAACATGTGTATTGGAAAAGCGGGCTTTCCCTGGGGGCGCCCGAAATATGATTTTGTAAATTCTCCGCTATCTGTGTCTACTGTCTAACAATAACACAATTGGTATTGTAAAACAAAACTGTAACAAAAATTACACCCAAAATATGAAAATGCACAATGTTCTCATAATAGCATGTTAAACAGTGATCATCCATAAAATATAGCATTATTTACATGCTGCCTCTTCCTGCTTTTTTAAGGACCTTTGAAAAGTATTTTATGAGGTACCCTATGGAGCCCGGATCCCTGGTTGAGAATCACTGATCTATCCCATGAACACACCCCTGTGGGTCTACTGCAGATACAGGTAACTATAATACTATGGCATGTTCCCATTGATTTTAGAAAATCATAGGTTGAGGTGAAATGTTATTAGAGGAATCACACACCACTAATTCTCCGATTAAAGAACCCCCGATTCCAAAGGGTCAGTGAATTGACTGTGTTGAAT
>NC_137689.1:52133686-52151186 GCF_963989245.1 Nansenia antarctica
GCCCAAATGTAGCTCAGAGTATGCTCTAATGATTTAGCCAGGGCGCCCGAGTCAATGACCACCGGGGTCGCCATGGCGGCCAAATCAATATGGCCGCCCTCCGAAAAAGGTTTTGGCTATAACTTTTGAACCAAATGAATTAGAAATGCAAGCCTGGTGTCTATTTTATGTTTTTTGACTATTAGAAACACATTGGAATATTTATATTTATGATTGGGTGTGTCTGGACCCCTAATTTGCATATTTCCAAGATGGCAACTACCCGAAAGTGAGTTTTATCATAACTGTTATCTTTTTTTCAGTCTATAAAAGAGAAATGTAGTTTAGTTCATTTGGTTCAAAAGTTATAGCCAAAACCTTGATTTGGCTGCCATGACGACCCCGGTTGTCATTGGCTCGGGTGCCCTGGCTAAATCATTAGAGCATACTCTGAGCTATATCTGGGCCAAATTTGGTGCTTTTGCACAAATTTGCACGAAAATATCCCTAAGGCCCCCAACTACAGGGCATACAACTCATCAGGTCACATCCTCCAGTCCATGATGCAGACAGTTCAGTATGCAAATATTATATTATTACGTGTGTGCGCGTGTGTGTGTGTGTGTGTGTGTGTGTGTGTGTGTGTGTGTGTGTGTGTGTGTGTGTGTGTGTGTGTGTCACTGGTAAGCACACTGGTAAAAGTAGCAACACTGCAGAAAGTACCACACCGCTGCAAGCTTGCACCACACACACACACACACACACACACACACACACACACACACACACGCACACACACACACACACACACACACACACACACACACACACACACACTTCTTCCTGTGCTGGGCACTCTACCACTGCCTCCTGCTGGCCAAGATGGTGGACAGAAACAGCGCTGGGGTGAAAGTGGGGGTAACAGTGGCTCAGGAGTTTGTCTATTTCAGCATAAGCATTGATGTACTTCTGCATGGGGCTGGATGTGGGGGGGAGGTTCAGACAGCGTAGGGCTGGGTGTGGAGGGGAGGTTCAGACAGCGTAGGGCACTCATCCTCCAGTAGTTGACAGCACTGGCTCAGGCCCCCAGCCTCCAGTGTTGGTCAATCAATCTCAGGTGAATGTAGTCAATGTCTGAAAGGGATTTTCATTATGTATGAGGGCCGGGGGGCCCGGGGGGGGGGGACAACAAAAGAGAAGGGACATACAGTAAATGGTATGGAACATTGAGACAAGCCATCCACTACCTCCTTCACCTTCCCCTTCCTTCCCGCTGCTCTCTATGCACAAGGTTCCCAGTCTCATTTCTATGCTTGGACCGAACGCAAGATGGTGTGAACGGTCAAACTTTTTTGTGCAAAATATATCTTCATTTTAGATATAGATAGGGAACTGGGGCTCTTTTTTCTGTTTATTTTTTATTTCCCTCTCTCTTTTTGGTTTGTTTATTTTTTGATACCGTTCCAAATCTCTATCTTATGTTTCTTGTATCATCTGTAAAATATGATGAATATAATCGATACCATTCCAAATCGTAAGATACAATGCTTGATTTTTTTGTATCGTCTGTTGCGTATAATGTGCAGATACGTGAATATAATTTTTTATATAAATGAAAATTAGCGTTGACACAACAATATGCTGTATGTATACGATCCTTTGTTCTTTTTTGGCTCAATAAAAAACATTTGGCTCAACACAAAAATATATATCTTAATTTACTGGCTTGGATTGTGTCCCAGCTGCAAATATGTATCTTTACTTTCTATGATTTTAACTTTTCTGTGTATCATACAAAAAAGAAAAGAAAGAGTGTTTTCCATATTGACTAATGTCATTTGGGAAGGTACCATACCAGGACATGTCATGATCCAACCACTGTCATACTTTGGACCTACAGTATAGAAAGAGGAATACGTAAGATCTAGACTTAAAGAGGCCTCAAATTCAATTAAGTCACACCTCAGAAAGTTGTTCCATGTCTAGAACAGCCCACCTTATATATCTAAACGAATTACTGATTGGTACAGGACGAAATCGCAAGCGTAGCTCGCCCTCTATTACCTGGACTCCAATGTGTGAGGCAGCTTTTCAGCAGTTGAAACAGCAACTCCTACAAGCCCCAATCCTAGCCTATGCAGATTTCAGCTCACCTTTCGTAGTCTACACGGATGCCAGCAACTGTGGCTTGGGCGCAGTACTGGCACAACATCAGGGGGGCGCCGAGAGAGTTATTGCTTATGCCAGTCGCAGCCTACACCCTGCAGAGCGAAATGACTCGAATTACAGCTCTTTTAAGCTAGAATTATTAGCTTTGAAATGGGCAGTGACAGAAAAGTTTAAGGATTACCTCTGGGGTACAACGTTTATAGTTTTTACCGACAACAACCCCCTTGTCCATTTGAGAACAGCAAAGCTAGGAGCAGTCGAACAGAGGTGGGCTGCACAATTGGCAAACTTTAACTTCGAAATCAAACACCGCCCAGGACGGGAGAATACTAACGCTGATGTTCTTTCTAGACTCCACCCACCCCCCGGCGAATCCCCTGTACTAGGTACTGAGCCGCCTGAGGACGAGGGGCTGTTGGTGAGCGTCGTGGAGGTCCAGGGGGCGTTCGCTGAGCCAGCCCCGGCAAATTGGGGGTGGAACCCGACACACTGGACCGAACGCCAAGGGCGAGATCCACATCTGAGCTGGGTGAGGTTGCATCTGGAGAGAGGTGGGTTGCCCCCTGCTGCTGAAAGAAAACAACAACCTAAACCAGTAAAGAAATTGCTGCAGCAATGGAAAAAGCTTGTGTTGAGAGACGGAGTTGTGTGTCGTAAGAGTCTTGATACAATCACAAATGAACCTCTGGTGCAGATTCTTGTGCCCCAGGACCAAGCGCAGGACCTGTGGACCGCCTACCATGGCCAGACGGGCCACCAAGGGCTGAAGAAAACCCTGTCCATGATGCGGAGACACTTCTACTGGCACAGGATGGAGCCCGACGTACACGCATGGCTCCAGGCCTGCCCACGCTGTGTGCTGAGGAAAACTAGAACTGAGGGTAAGGCCCCGTTGGTCCCCATCATTCCTAGAGCACCCCTAGACATTGTAGCGATCGATTTCCTTACACTGAGCAGACCTACTGATCGTTACCAAAACATCCTGGTCATGACTGACCTCTTTACTAAGTTTGCATGGGCAGTTCCTACCTTAGATCAGACCGCTGTAACCACAGCCCGAGCATTGTGGACCCATGTGATCCAACCTTTCGGCTGCCCTGAAACCTTCCACTCAGATCAAGGGCCCAATTTTGAATCGAGACTCATTCAAGAACTGTGTCAAACTTATGGGTGCCGCAAAAGCCACACAACGCCATATCACCCTCAGGGGAATGGAGGCTGTGAGAGACTGAATCAGACTGTGCTAAATCTGCTCGGGACCTTGGAGGTAGAACAGAAGAACTGATGGGTTGAACATTTGCCAAGCCTCATTCATGCCTATAACAACAGTGTTCATAGCTCCACAGGTTATGCCCCCACCTACCTGATGTTCGGCCGACACACACGGTTACCCATAGACATGGTCATGGGAACACCCGAGGGGGAGGAACCGACGAGCACGACCGAGTGGGTAGCAAGACACCATGAACACTTAGCCTACGCATACCAAAAGACTTCAGATAACTTGCGCAAGGCAGCAGACAAAAACAAGCGACTATACGATAGGACCGCAAAAGATGCCCCTTTACTGCCAGGCGAACGAGTATTGGTGCTGGATCATCGTCGACAGGGCAAGGGAAAGTTGAGTGATCGTTGGGAAGGCCAGCCATATGTAGTGGTAGGGCAGTCTCAACCTAACCTCCCTGTGTACAAGGTACGACCAGAGGGCAAGGGCCGTCCAGAACGAGTCCTGCATCGCAACCAACTTCGCCCCTGTGCCAACTACCAGCCTACGACTGCCCAGAATGAGACAATCCCCCAAAGTCCCTCCCAAGCCGCTGCCATCCCTGATTGGGTTTTTATGTATGGGATGGGCCCAGGAGTGCAGTTGGGAGGACAGGGGGTTGCTGAACCAGCACCCAGGCGCTCCCAGCGATCGAACCTCGGGAAGCCCCCCGAGAAATAGACACTAATGTATACACGGGGTTCTCGGGACTAGAACCTTTCAGTGGGGGGGAGTGTCACGGGGTGACATTTGCATGCGGAATCTTTTTCGTCTGTGTTTTGTTTCCCTTCGGTCGGGCGCACCGTTGGTGTTGTGGTCACTGCCCCTCCTGTGCACACCTGGTGCTGGTTGATGGTGATTGGGGACTGGGAGTGGCACTCTTCCCCTTTTCTCTATTTAAGGTGCCAGCAAGCAGAGGAGGGGAGCACAGTTCGAGAACGAGTGGCCAGACGGGAGTACAGAGACACCGAGTGCCGATAAGACGACCACTAGACGAACCCCTGCTGGATACCAGAGGGACCCGCGTGGAATCGAGAGAACGCCTGACTGGGGATAAGGGAGGGTGTGGCACAAAGCACCCTTCCCAGAGTTAAGTGGACTTTACGCCTTACCTCATCATCTGTCGCGGCCTGTGGGCCACTGTAGTCCCGCTGTTGTTGACGGGAACGTCCGGACTATTAGCTCGCCTCCTATACAGACATAGAGCTGGTTTCACAGACAAGGCTTAAGCCTAGTCCTGGACTGAATCACAATTTCAATGTAAAATCTCCATTGAAGATGCTTTTTAGTCTAGGATTAGGCTTAAGCCTGGTCTATGAAACCGGCCCATAGTGTTCTAGGGTTAGCCTCTCCAGTGTTTCTTGTGAACTTTATTTTGCTTTTGCTTGGTGTGTCTATTCTTTTGAGTAGTGTTGTTTATGACGAGCTAGTGGCAAGCTCCTTATTTGTGTGGTTTATTATTTCTGTCTTCTCGACAGTTGTGTGGTTTTCTTTGATCATTTAGTTTTAAGTATTGTTTTGAAGTTTTGAGTTGTATTATTTTGGAGATCGAGGGCTAACCCTATGGTCTAGCGTAGCTGGGAGTTAGTGGAGGGGCGCACCGTGAGAGTGACTGTCGTCTATATACCACCTGTTGAGTCCCTCTCCCTCCTGTCCTCAGCGAGACCATTGGCGCCACGCCGGGATAGAGACGTGCCGGACCTTAGGGTCCTTGACCGACGGGATACGGACGGGAGTTAACCCTGGGGGGGGCCCGAGTCGAGACTCCATCGGATTACCCCATCCCATTGGACTCTGTTGTTTTTAAAGACTCTATTTTTAATTAGCTTTTGTAATTCCTTTTAATAAAGATTCATTGTGGACTGTTCCTGGTCTCTGGGTGTTGTCTGGGTAACCTTGGTTGGCTCCTCAACAGTATCCTCTTAGAAGGCAGGGGTGTTGGAAAGCTTTAGGGCTGCCCCTGCCCCGTTACACCCGTCTGGGGACGAGGGGATGAAAGAGAAAAAAAAAGAAGAGTGTGATTTAGTGAATACACTGAATACACTGATACACATTGTTGATTCTGTATGAAAGGGAATGCCAGATGACAGTAAGGGGAAAAGAGCTATAATATCTATGCAACAACGATGCATTGACAATGTTAGTCAGATATGTCAAATGTGCTGACATTTGTCAAGCCCATCTATGTTCCTATTAACCATTTGATGACTGGTTAAAATTACGACTGACCTCGTGCATCCCCCTGTGTTCAATCTCCTTGACACAGTCGAACACTAATGCCGGGATCATGGGAGAGACGGTTGGAGCGTAGTCTGCCAGGGTGGCCTACACATGGGAGAAACATACATAGTTTGTCTAAGATCTTGGACACCACAGTAATAGAGCAAGACATACAACTATACCCAGGTAAAAACAAAGGCTGAAGGTGAGGGAAATATGGAGCTCTGATCAGTTGAAGTAATGGATGCCTTGACTAGGGTTGGACGGTATCACATTTTTGACACCGTTAAACCTTCCCCAAGTTTAACTGCGGTATAGAGTATTACCGCGGGATTAAAAATCACATGGATTGATTTGTGATCAAATCACAAAACTTGCACACAGCCGTGTTAAGATTTGCTGGCTCTCCCTTGTCATTCAGTCGGAACCCAAAATGCTGCCAAATTGCAGCAGTTGCAATTTCTTTAGACACTAACTATGTTGTGCTCGCCATCTGTTTTTCTAATACTCTCTTCTGAGGAGAAGCTGTCTTTGCTGTCTTTTAATTTGACAACTGACATTGTTTACAAAAAGTTCTGTCATCACAACATGACAAAACAAGATGATGATATTAAACAGTACAACAGTGTAACAGACAATAACAGTCTGTATAACAGTGTTACAGGATAATAACAAACAACATGAACAAAACAAAAAACTGCTTACAGGTTTGTCTTTTCCTCGACCCCTTCTAATGGCTCTCCAAAGGCCACAGAACCATCCACATCCTTTCTTCTTCCCTTTCACCTTAGTAGACTTGACCAGGCTGTCAATCACTACAGCAGGCTTGATGTCCTGGTTAGGCTGAAGCAGGCTGAGGAATGCATTGGACTTGATATCCTCACTTGCCTGGAGAAGGCTAGTGTCTATCATTGTAGGCTTTAGGGTGGCCATGACCTTAGAAAGACAATGCAGAAAAAACCTTTACAGAACAGCTATGAATTGGACATTCCAGTTACTGGTTGTAAAATAAATGAATAATGTATTAATAAAGATAATACAGATCTAAAATGAGAATAACAGTACAACAGTGTATCAGAGAGGGACAGTAGGAGCACTGCTTACAGGTTTGTCAGGCTTGAGGTCCTGGTTTGAGTTGACCAGGCTGGTGTCAGTCACTGCTGGCTTCAGGTCTGGGCCAGGCTGAAGAAGGCTGGCTTCAGAAGGCATGACCTCCTCACCAGACAGAAGCAGGCTGGCTACAGAAGGCTTGACCTCCTCACCAGACAGAAGCAGGCTGGCTACAGAAGGCATGGCCTCCTCACCAGACAGAAGCAGGCTGGCGTCAACCACTGCAGAAGGCATGAGGTCCTCACCAGGGTGGACCAGGCTGGTATGAACTGGACATTCCAGTGACTGGTTGTAAAATAAATGAATAAAGTATTAATAAAGATAATAAAGATCAAAAATGAGAATAACAGTACAACAGTGTACCAGAGAGGGACAGTAGGAGCACTGCTTACAGGTTTGTCAGGCTTGAGGTCCTGGTTTGAGTTGACCAGGCTGGTGTCAGTCACTGCTGGCTTCAGGTCCTGGCTAGGCTGAAGCAGGCTGGCTACAGAAGGCATGGCCTCCTCACCAGACAGAAGCAGGCTGGCGTCAACCACTGCAGAAGGCTTGAGGTCCTCACCAGGGTGGACCAGGCTGGTAACAGAACCTCTCTGCTCGTATTCCTCCAGCAGGAGTTGAAGAGTAGCTGAGTCCATTTTAAACATGGGCTCCCACACCATGCTGTCAAGGCCTGCCACATCTGAGGCTCCGGATTGGAGGCTGGTGGCCAGAATGGGGGCTGAGGATCACAACAGATTTTTGTCTCTGAAGACAACAATATTTGACAACAAACATATCCTTTCCCCCTCTCAGAACTCTTAAAAACTACATAAAGTATTTTAAAAGCCATTAATAATAAACCCTACACCAATGAATTAGATATATAACAGTATTTGTTTCTTGAATTGCTTGGAAACAAGAAAAACATATGTGATTTGAGCCAATTTCACCTATATTTCAATGATATCCCCATGCACCAAGGTTTACATTTTCAATACAAGACTGCATTTTAAAACTACAATTTAAATTATAGGCATGAGGTCCTCACCAGGGTTGACCAGGCTGGTAACAGAACCGCTCTGCTCTTGTTCCTCTTCTATCTCTAGCAGGGGTTGAAGAGTAGCTGAGTCAATTTTAAACATGGGCTCCCACACCATGCTGTCAAGGCCTGCCACATCTGAGGCTCCGGATTGTGACCAGAGACCCCAAGCATGTGATGGCGACGGCGTGCTTGGGGTCTCGTCCCCACGGGTGGGCGTGTTCTCGTCCACCTCCTCCATGTGCACAATGCCGGAGGAGGATCGGCGGTGTGGTCGTCAGAGGGGGAGGCGGTGGGGGAGGCCGGGGGGGAGGGGGGGTCGGGCTGGAGGACGGAGATAGCTGAGCGGAGGCAGTTGAGGCACTGCTGCTTGTGGAAGACGTCGTTCCCCTGGAGGGTGTGAGACTGACCCTGGGACGGGTCCTGGAAACGCACCCGGAAGATGTTCTTGGCTTTGTCTGCGTTGCTGAAGGCCCCTCTGAAGGCCCCCCCCATCCTGACGTCCCCGTCCTGCAGGTCGTCCAGGACCAGCTCCTGGACCGCGATGGGCTGGCGGTACACCTGGAACACCTGCCGCTCGTTCCTGGTCACCGGCCGCGTCATCACCAGAACCTCGTTGAACAGGAACACGTGTAGCTTCGTGCCGCTCTTGTTCCAGAGCTCTCCGTGGCAGAGCAGACTGTTGCATTGTGGGATGCGGGGGTGCCTCTGCCTCTCCTCCAGGTACTCCAGCTGGGCGGAGTAGAAGCGGCACTCAGACTCCCCCTTCCTGCTGTTGATGTCTGACAGCACGCCCTGGATGATGCTGATCGCCTGCTCCAGGAGGAGGGTGTCTGGGTGGTCGGCCGGCGTGTGTCTGAGGATCTCCTTCAGCAGAAGCGGGTACTTGACCAGGCGGGAGCGCGGGATGTCCAGGAAGCTCCAGAGGTCCAACTTCCTGCTGAAGGGCGACTCCAGACAGCGCTGCAGGAAGTCCTGCACCCGGTGGTCCTGCTTCTTCTTGTCCAGCAGAGCCTTGGCCGCAAGCTGGTTACTGCAGTACTCCCTGTACGCATTCAGCCCTGGGAGCCAGCTGACTACGATCTGCCCGACCTCCCCCACGGTCCCGTCAGGGCGCGTGGCCCGGCCCAGCTGGGCCAGCAGGTCCTCGTGCAGCGGGATGTAGGCGTCCAGCTCCCCGAAGATCTGGCTCAGCTCCTCCTTCGACATGATGGACAGCTTCAGCATGGGGTGGTGGTACGCCTTGCGTGCGAGTTGGAGATCCTCAATCAAGTACTTTTCTCCGCGAGACAGCTCAAATATGGCCTCCTGCCTCTTGATCTCCTTGGTGGAGAAGGTTCCCTTCTGGCTGACGTCCAGCGTCTCGGACCACAGCGTGCTGTTCCTGCGCTTGGCCTGCGGCCTAGTACCTATGACCGAATCACAGCCGTGCTGATATTCAGTATAACACACTCCCTCTCGTGTGATATTGCTTAAGTATTTGTTTCTTGTATTGCTTGGTAACAAGAAAAACTGTATACTTTGATTTGAGCCAATTTCACCTATATTTCAATGATATCCCCATGCCCCAAGATTTACATTTTCAATACAAGACTGCATTTTAAAACTACAATTTAAATTATAATTTCGTATTCTCACCTGGAAAGTAATGGTAGTCCATTTTCGTCCGTAATTAATATTCCAAATAGGTTATCACTGTGTGACTGTCTTGATCGCAAGCAAAGAAGAACTAAATTATGGAGTTCTTCAGAAGTTATAAGAATGTGTTTGTATAGTGATGCTGTCATTGTGATGCTGTATCGAAGAGATGGATTCGGATTCTTCATAACTCTTTGTAACCACTTCCTAAATTCTATATGCGACACATTTAGCTACAGTAAAAGAAGTCTTAGCAAAATTGCTTTTAAAAGAAGGTCTTATACAAATGATGTTGTTGGCCCACACATTCAGACATAATGGGCTTTAAAAACGCTGTCCCTACTGTGACTTGCGAAATGGAAAATTATATATTGTAGAGATACTTTACGTCCCAATATTGAATAGGCTATAGTATTCAATAACATCCGTTAGCTATTTTATCTTCATGTCTTTATAAACTAAGAATGTCTACTTAAGAATTGCATACGAGGCAAGTGCACGTTTGGGTGAAAAATGTCAGTGCGTAAAAAGAGCGGACAAGGGATGTGCGCACTGGGCCCAGTATTGCGCGCCTGTTTGCTTTCGATTGAATTGCTTTCGGACAGAAGGCTGAATACATGCCGTTTCGTTGAGAAACCTCCATCCGTACCAGCCAGTCTCTGATCCAGTCTCTTTCAGACAGGGGTGTTTGGAAAACTAGAGCTGCAGCTACTTTCCCAAACTCTTTGTCACTGTATGCAAGTCTCTCTAAGATGTCATGCTTTTGGTCTTTAACCAAGTTGGGAGACGTTGTTTTCAACGGCAATGTTTCTTTCTCTATGTCTGAACTCATGCTCCAGTGAAAAACGGGCCACAGTAAAAATAGCTGGCCACCTATTGTCCTGGTCATGGTCTAATATTTCTTTCAAAATGACTTTAAGATCGTCCACAGACTCTGGACAGGAATCAAAGTTTATCTACCTTATCATGCTGGTTTGGACAAAGACACAACATTTAATTGCAACCATTGTTCTGTGCAAGAACAAACATTTTTAGAAAATGCTGCCCAATAAGAAATATTGATATTTTCACTGTGGTGATATGTGATGAAAGGTTATTGTAGCTGGCGGTGGTTGGAACGGACTTGTGTCGTAGTTAAAAAGCGCTTCTGCATCATCCAGGGCAGTGTCAACAGAGATAGGGCAATATGCCTCATAGCATCATTGCCTAAGTGATATTTGGGCCAAATTGAGATATCTGCCTAACTCTACTCTCCTAACACTGCTGATTCACTGCGCATTATTGCCTACGCTATCGGCCTATCAGAATGCTTGTTACATTACAAAATCAACACAGCTTTACCTCATTTGATTTGTGTGTTCTCTTATCTTTCCCATGTTGATGTATGAATATGGGAATATGGCATCTGTGTCACCTCATATTAATACCCCAGTGAAACAGGAAGTCATGGATTACTGCTTGAAAGAAAAACTCTCTGATCAACAGCCAGTAAAATATAAATGGAAAAAATGCTTCAGTTATATTTTGTTCATAAGAATTTCTAGGTGTGCCAGTAATTGTGGCACACGTGGCCCTTAAAACCCACCTCTTCAAGCTTGCCTTCACCAGTTAACCCTCTCCCCCTCCCCTTCCAATGTGTCCCCAGCACTACCTTAATTAGGCACCTATACTTTCTTTTATTTATTTTATATCTTTTTATTACTACTCAATCTTTTCAGTTTGTAAACCGTCTTTGAGTGTCATGACATAAATATGACTTAATGACATGGAGACAAGATAATCCTGCTCAGCACAGCTTGACATCAAATGTAGTCAGAGGTGTTGCAATTGTTGCAGTTGACCTCAGTGATGTGTGCGTTCCTCTGCTGTTGGACACAGACACCAGTGTGTCTCTCCTGAACACTTACCCAAAATGGTTCTGCTCACTGCCACCGTCATGGTGTCTATGGAGACACCAGAATTGATGTGGTCGGCTCACTCTGAGTGACTGTTCGCTATGGAACCAAGGTTCTGCCCAACTTGGGTTTTCATGTCGCCAAGCGTGGAGCCAACCTGAGGGGATGGAACCCTTCACTGCTCTGAGGTTCTCCCTCTGGGGTTCTCCCTCTGGGATTTTCCTCAGGAAATAATTGTTTTGAACAAAACTATGTGTGCCCAGGGCTGGACTGGGACAAAAATTAGGCCCTGCCTTTTGTCTCAGACCGGCCCACCACAATTGGTCGGACACCTCCCATCAGTACAACATCCTTGCATTCTGTTCAATATGCATATGATGCATATCTATTGAACCATTCATCAAAACCCCTATAGAGCGCAGTAGTGTCATAGATAGATCAAGTGTGGACCAGCGTACTCACTCACTGTTGACTAACTCCAAGGTGATGAGACGTGGCTGCTGAGCAAACAATACCCAAACTCAATACTGTTAAGTCATTGTTAAAGAAGAAGTTATGCTTGAAGTCATAGGAAAGATTCCAATTATTTATTACAATTATAAGTAAACAATAAGACATTACCATTATATTCACCTTAGAGAGTTTAGGCCCTGACAGAATAGCATCGTTGCGCAGTGTTTGAATACTTTCTATAATAGAAAGTATTCAAACACTGCGCAACGATGCTATTCTGTCAGGTAGGAGCCATCAACATTCCACTCATAGCTAACTTTGCTGCTGGGGGAAGTGTGGCTGGTACTATCCGTTTGATAAAGAAAGACATATTAAAAAAGCTTATCTCTGACCGACCTATCAGGCCACAGAAAGCCAATGTCAATAGATAAGACAAAAGATGGGTGTTGCCCTAGCAACCAGGAGAGCCAAAGAGGTGGAGTTGGAGTGATTATTACTGGAGTTGAAATCTAATAATTTAGAGTTGTAGAGTTTTATAAAACTGCCAAAAAAGATTCAGCAGATTTGTCCCTTTGTGGTTCTATCAAAGATAAAAGACTTAGTCTCTCATTGCTGGATGTTGCATTTAAAACTGTATGCATGTGTGACCCTGACCCTAATGTGTTCTACTACAGTACTACACTTTCAGTTTACCAAACCACTAACCCAACCTATGGGATATAAATCGATCACACATGGATAACATTGATCTAAATGGATAGTTCACCCAAATTACAAAATCACATACTGTATCCACACATGGTTGGTGTTGATTGAAGTCTGCCCTTCTCCATAGACTGATTTCAGGGTAGGGCCTATAGAACCAAATAATATTTATGTGATTTTGTAAACTATCCCTTTGAATCATTAAATGCATATGCAGTGGTTTCCCAGATGACCACAACGACTGTTCTGAGGCCATCCCAAGCTGACAACATCCTGAAAATGAAGACCGGAGGCAGAGATTGAATGTGAATGAATCAAAGCCGTTTATTTGATATTAATAGCAGAATATACAGCACTACCATTTGATGATAGTGGGAATAAAAACTAAAAAAACAGAGGTACCGGGGAAAATGGAAGCATGATGCAGACAAAACACTAATGCGCGCAATGTAAAGCTTTTTATGTCGAAACAGCAAATATAAACAGCACACAAACACACAACTGAATCGTCTGAGATAAAAAGACTGGGATGTTCTGCGAAGGTTTTAAAGTGCCCAATACATCAACAACTTGAACAATATTTAAAAGCTCCAAATGTATGCAGTCGTTGAAACATGTAACACTGATACAGCAAGTTGTTATTTTCATTACCTTAAACGTTTTCGTTTTTTTTTTTTTCTAGTTTTTTTTTTACACAGCTAATAATATTGCACAGATGAGAGGCGCAAATACTATTTTTGATGTCCTACCTTGTTTGTAGGGGTTCATACACAGAGCTTTAGAAAGAATTCAGACCCAATATGCACTGCTCAAATTGAAAGGAAACTAGTACTGAAACTGCCTGCGTTGGGGAAGTTATGTGAGCTTTGGCACACACTGAACAATTCAGATGAGCAAGGACATCGACTTGGGCCTTTCTAACATTGGAACATCTGTATAGATCTAGTCTAGGTGTACTATCAGTAACAGTAAGTATAACAGCAGAGATATACTGTTTGTCTGGCTCCAAGTACATTATATTAACCATAAAGAGAGTTTATGAACTTTGGTATTTTTATCAACATAATGTTAAGGTTCATGAATGACAGAAAATGTTAAAGCTATTTCTTTGGTTTGGTTGTTGTCGTTTTCCACTAGGAATGATAAGGTACATGTGTTTGTTATCATTGGTTTGTCACTGGTTCATCATCATCAGCCTTCGTATTCAACAACAGCAAATAATTTCCCTCAATGTCGGACACTCATACACTATACCCAGAAATGGTACATCCTCAGAGGGGCAAACATCACCCGCAGTATTATAACAACAGATCACAAAAGACATGGTCTCACCGACACAGTTCAGAGTGGATTTGTGTGAGATAGCTGTTGAATTGGTTCTTTGGTAGCTGATTCTGGTCCAATACATTCTTGCTATCTCTTTGTTCATAATGCTTGAATTGAAACACCATTTTCAAAGTCAAAGAAACAAAAGAAAACAGAAAAGATTGGCTTTCTTTAGAATGGTCTCATCTCTCTATCCTGGCTTTGAATCTAATAGCAGAAAACTGCAAGATTTCAAGTTGAGTGTCTCCATTTGAGACATAACAATCTAACAGAAGAGTATAAATTATACATGACAATAGTTTTCATCTCAAAAGAAGTTTTTTTTGGTGTTCGAGTCACAAGGACGATTCATTATGTATAAGACCATTGTGATTTCTTTATTTTTTCTTTACACATAGGGTGGGAACAGCATGATCTCTGAATATCTCTTTCATTTTGATCATGATTCAATGGCTTACTATGATTCAACACCACAATTTCATCCAGTTCCCTTCTGTGTTCCAACCAATGAAAACAAAAAATCCATCCTTTGAACATAAGCAAAACACAAACAAATCACTGAAATTGAAAGAAAATGAATACTGTGTTATACCCGGGGACAGCACACATCTGCTATTTGGTCATACTTATTTGATCTTTGGAATTAAGCTTTTGCTTAGAAAATTAAAACATTTTGGAGGTCATCCTTTAGTTCTTCCTGGCATGAGATACTGCTATCACTTTGTTTTTGGTCTGAGCCGTTGTCAAAGGGCTCCTCAGAAAGGGGAATGGTTCCTCAGACCTAAGCCTACAGCTAGACTGCAACAAGCATGGACAGTCTCCATCCAAAATACCACTCAGTCCAGGACGTGGGCTTAACCTGTAACCAGGGGAACCAACCCAGCTCTCCAGACATTTTTGTTCTGTGAAGCATTGGAGAGCGAGATTGCAAGTGCTCTGAAAAAGTAGCTTGATACTAAATGTTTTCCCCCATTGAACCGGTGATTAGATTCATCAAAGGTGATAATGGTGGAGGGTGTTGGCCTGTTCTATTCATCAGACTGGCTAACCAGTGACATTTGACCTTGAGGTAGTGCCCTGGTGTTGCTCTCTTGTTCTTGTCTGTGTGGGGGACTTCAGTCTGGGTAGAACTAGAATCCCTTCAACCTAATCTTGGTGGTACTTTCAGACACTGGATGCTGTCACATAATGAGCAGTTATTTTGGTTTAATTTCTCAATTAACTGAAATTAAAAGAGGCATAGATTGTCAGGCACAGTGCATTCTGTGACATCATGAAATTTGAAGCTTAGTTGATCATATACTATATGGTTTGTTCACAGATCATTTCCAATCCAGTGCTGTGTGTACTACTCTGTGTTTCTGTAGCTAAATCAGAGTTGTATGAACATCTATATAGGTCTCAAAACAGGTTTTAGGATATTCTAACACAATTGTTGTCACAATCAAGGCTAGGTTAGCAGTTAGCCTTGTGTTCATAACCTTTTATTTGGAATATTGACCCTTCAATGTTATTAGCCAGTGTGTCCACTCAGACAGAAAAGGATCAAGGGAGGTAATATATACACAACTGAGCCACGCTCTCAGAAACAATATCAGGCTGACATGCAGACCTGATATATCTAAATATATACCACCTTATATATCTAAAGTGACCCAATTGAGACAGAGAGAGAGAGAGTGGAGGGGGGAAACGCATTATAAAAATGGCCAAAGATTGTGTATTTGCATGATCCATCCACAAGGTGGGAATGTATACCACATTGTTAATTGGAGACCCAAAACCTGTGCATGTGTGTGTGTGCGTGCGTGTGTGTGTGCGTGCGTGTGTGTGTGTGTGTGTGTGTGTGTGTGTGTGTGTGTGCGTTTGGTGTTTTGGTGATGAGTAACCTTGTTTGAGACCTGAAGACATGTGTTAGCTCCTCCATGGTCATGTGTGCCTCACACAAGAAGGAACAATAAAGAGGAATGTACTTGAACAATAATGCTAGGTTCATTGTGTGAGGGATTATTTTGGACATAATGCAGGATTATGTCATGTTGAAGGATTCTCACGTTGGGTCAGGTACAATGACCGCTTGTTGATTCTGTGGTAATGATTATCCAGTGATCACACGGATGGTAAGTGACCTCAGATGTACTGTGGGACAGTTGTGAGTGCTGTTGTATGGCGTCCATGGGAAGCTGAAGCAGCACTATTAGCTTACAATCCTCGGGAGTCAACCAGGGAGTCAGAGTAAAGAGTCAATACACTTACTAGAAAGTCAGAGCTGAGTTGATTCAGTTAGTGGGCTTCACCGTGCTCGTTTCCCTGGCTGCAAAAAAGTGAGGTATTCTCAAAAGTGAAACCACTCTTACAAGGACAGTTCACCCAAATCACATATTTGATAAGAGTCTTTGGACAAAGACAGACGTCAAACCAAATGTTGGTTTTGTTTATCTGTGCACTGTCACTAACCGCTAACTGTTAGCATTAGCCAACAACATTTCCAAGTTTGAAATGTAATGACCAAATTATCCTTAATCATCATGAACATTTTAGCGGTTAGCAGTTAGTGACAGTACTCGAAAAATAAACAGAAACAACGTTTCTTGAGGATTCAAGTCTGTCCTCCATAGACTTGTTTCAGGGTAAGGAACCGAATACATGTACAGTGCCTATAGACATAATAGACAATACCTTATGCGCATGAGGTATTTCTGTGTTTCAATTTGAATACATTTGCAGAAATGTCTAAAAACTGATTTTCACTTTGTCATTATGAGGTATTGTGTGTGTGGATTCTTTTATTTAATCGATTGAATTAAATTAAATTGAGTCTAAAACACATCAAACTGTGGAAAAAGTGAAGGGGTCTGATGACTTTCTATAGGCACTGTATGTTATTTTGTAATTTGAGTTAACTATCCCTTTAACTTTGGTGCCCTCTGAGTGATAACTCCAAAAAAGTGTATAATAGAAAATAATAAAAAGCAATGCTCAAAAGCTTAAAAAAGCCATAGTGGGAAAAGGCCCAACACATGTTAGGTGGTGAGAGCAAGGCTAGGGAGTCAGAGTGTCAAACTCAACTCAATCACTAGGGAGTCAGAGTAGACAAGACAATTATATTACAATTCTTGCCAGACTCAGTCTTCAGTATTGGGTCTACTCAGATACAATCCTAGTGAACTCTACTGTAGCTCAAAGCAGACCTCTGTCCCAGTGAAAGGTCTCTTTCTCCTCACCCACACTGTCCGAGAGAGAATTCGTAAGCGAGCCCAAGACGCAGTCCAGAGGGAGGTAACAAAGCTAACATTGAGCCAGCTTGTGACACCAGTGGTTCTTTGTGTTCAGTATTGTCACCCCTGCTCCCTTCTCTTCATCCCTCTCTCTTCTCTCTTGTATCTGTCTTTCTCTCTCTCCTTTCTCCACAGTGAGCACACAGTCAGGCTAGCTGACTGGCCCGACTGGCCGACTGACCGACCCGTGAACTCGACTGACACCCAAACTCATAGAAACACAGGCTAGAAAAAACACTACCTTTGTACTGCCAGAGGCCAGCCCATGCAGCATAGCCAGGAACACACTGTGGAGCAGCCCCATGTTGGGGAGAGTAGCTCGTAACATATTCAGCCTCAGGTCTGACAGTAAACAACAACCAACCTTCAGGACACATTACTAGGGGGTCATCTATACATGGCGGCCCCGGTAGTAGGCTGAAAGGGGACCTGCGTGTGACGATCG
>NC_137689.1:52156186-52158686 GCF_963989245.1 Nansenia antarctica
CTTGCAGTTAGAGTGTCCGCCCTGAGATTGGAAGGTCGTGAGTTCGATCCCTGGCCGAGTCACACCAAAGACTATAAAAATGGTACCCGATGCCTCCCTGCATGGCACTCAGCATTAAGGGTTGGATTGGGGGTAAGACCCTGTGATATACCAGCGTCATGTCCAGGGGGTGTACATGTACATCAAGCCGCCTCACGCTACGGAAACAGGAGATGGGCCATTAGGCTTGAGAACCATCAGTTCTCAAGGCTACTTCCTTTACTTTTACACAAATATGAACAATCATGACCTTCAATCTCCTAAACAGAATAAGATGTAACACATAATGTATTCATGAGCATACACATGCCCATAAGTAGAGGGAAATGTCATACAGTTGCCTGGAATAGATTACATGGACATAGAGAGCTTCTTGGAGAAGTCATAACAGTGCTATTCAGTATTCTCAAAGGTTTGAGTTTAAGGATGGGGCTTACTGTACATTGTGTATTGTCTAGTTGTTACAATGGCATTCTCAGTGAGGGGGCCAGTGTTTCAGACGGGGTCTTATGTTTGAGTTCATTATCGGCTCACATTGAAGTCAGACCTCTAGTGAGCATGTCCATAAATGTCTCTAGGGGCTTCCTGTGCTTGTCTGTTATTGGTTACTCTACACTAACTGGGCGTGGCCCTTATTGGCAGACGTAATGTTAAGAACAGTACAGGTGGCCCAGTTAAATCATATTTAAGTTGGTGAAGATATCTTACACAGTTATTACTATGTCCATGTTAATAATTGTTATAATGTTCACATATTTTCTTTATGCACAGCTGAAATGTATAATTACTAATCCCTTAGCACTTTGTGGAATACTTCAAATGGAAAACACTAACACTCAAAAACAAGCAATTCATTATTTGGAAGGTCTTCAACTCTCTTGTTTTGTTCATGTTATTTCACCCACACACATTGTTCTGGTTGATCCAAACAGTTAGTATTGTCAAACACACTAGATATACTTAGACAGACAGGCAAGGCACGTTTATTTGTATAGTACATTTCATACAACAGGGGCAATTCAAAGTGCTTTACATAAATAAATAAAAATAAACATCAAGAGGAAAATAGTAAGCAGATTAAACAATACAAATAAAAATGACAATAATAGATATATACAGATATATACAGATCATGTACAGAACATTTAATAAGATAATGAATAAGATAATAGAAATGAATAAAAAGATATGGATGGAAGTGTTTACTGTAATCATAACTGTTGCAGGCAGGCAGGTAGGCGGGCAGGCAGGCAGGCAGACAGACAGACAGACAGACAGACAGACAGGTAGGTAGATAGATAGATAGATAGATAGATAGATAGATAGATAGATAGATAGATAGATAGATAGATAGGATGTGTTCCATACAGCTTCCAGTGGAATTTAATAGAGCAGAAACATCAGAATGTGACAGCTTCAATTAACAAATGCACTCTCTTTGAAACCTGGTCTATGTGAAATATTTATGACAGTGCAAATCCATGCATCTTCCACATACAGACACAAATAGCTGGCCAAAGTCTGACTTCATATTTCATGCAGAAAATAAAACAATTATACCCCCCTCCGGAAATGGTAACACTGTTGACAGGAGAGAGGAATTTCTACTGGCAGACGAAACAGAGAAAGGCAAACCAGTTACTCTCATAATGAATGTTTGACTTAAAAGGAGCAATACGGCTCCTTCTCTGAGTGTTTATTTGGTCTCTGATTCCCAGCCCCATGAGCCCAGCACATCTGGAAGCCATTACTGTGCTCTGTAAGCTCAGCGATGAGGTCACTGAGAGAGAGAGACGGGAACAATGTTGCTTTTGTCTATGATGCCGACTGATGACGTAGCAGCCGTCAGGATAGACACACACACACACGCACACACACACACACACACACACACACACACACACACACGGATACACGGACACACAAAACGAGATGGTTTGGCAAATGGGTTCCTCTATGCTCCAAAGCTGGTTCATTCAATGGCCAATAGAATGATTGGAAACAGTGAGAGAGACAGAGAGAGAGAGAGAGAGAGAGAGAGAGAGACAGAGAGAGAGAGAGAGAGAGAAACGTGCCCACGTGAAAGCGCTGGGGAGCCCGCTCTGGCTGTGAGTATGACTGGGAGGCAGGTCTCTGATATCTGGCGCTGCAGTCTGCAGCTCTGTGTGTCTGCAGCCCTGTGTGTCTGCAGCTCTGTGTGTCTGCAGCGCTGTGTGTCTGCATCTTTGTGTGTCTGCAGCCCTGTGTGTCTGCAGCTGTGTGTGTCTGCAGCTCTGTGTGTCTGCAGCCCTGTGTGTCTGCAGCTCTGTGTGTCTGCATCTCTGTGTGTCTGCAGCTCTGTGTGTCTGCAGCGCTGTGTGTCTGCACTGCAGCTGTGTGTGTCTGCATCTCTGTGTGTCTGCAGCTCTGTGTGTCTGCAGCTCTGTGTGTCTGCAGCTCTGTGTGTCTGCAGCTCTGTGTG
>NC_137689.1:52163686-52218686 GCF_963989245.1 Nansenia antarctica
ATTCCTCCTTGAAGAAACCACCAGCAGTCATTTTAATGTCCAGGCAACACGTATCAAATTGCCCTGGTGAGAGGCTGTGCATTACACGTTAATGCTCAGGTCCTGAATCTGAATTGATCCTATTCAGTGAGATTAAGGTTCACAATCATCTCATATAGTTGTTCCTCCTCATGTGTCTTTTATTTTGCACCACAGAAAAGTCAGGCTATAACCAAAGCTAAATAATACTGGATATTTTCCATTCCCATTTCTCCGGGGTGCTCTTCTTCTGCACCGACACCAAAGATAACCAGGAACTTTCACAGCTAGTGGACACATTCCTCTCTCGACTAGAGTGAATGAAACCTGAACAACAAACAATGGCTTAGACTCCAGTCCTCCAACCGTCTCTTTGTTTTGGCTTAAGGGAGTCTCCAGGTCTGTGTGGTCGTGGTGTTCTGAGTTTACCGCTATGTCTGTGTTGACAATGCAATGGAGTTTATGGAGAGAAGTTGAACGGGACAACTGTGCTTTATAGGGTTTTTTCCAGCAGTATTTTGGATGGTTAAACAGAAGCAGTGCTGGAAAGAGACACCTCATAGCCCTTCTAACTTTAACTGATATCACCACACAAAACAAACCAATTAGATAAGATAAGAATGTTATTGTCTGTTAAATCTTCATAATATAGACATTGTTCACACTGGCTAAAAGATTATAGTATTTGTTTGACTAATGTCTGATTATATCTGACCACACACTCCAGACACTGATATTCACAGACAGTAGTCAGTCTGTATCACGCCACTGAAGTGTAAAATGCAATTAGGGCCATAATGAAGGACCACACAGCGAGGGGTCTAGCCCCATATCCCATATCTGCAGCTGACTGGCTGATTTCATCATAAATAATAAAAACATGTCCATGTGCTGTTAGCGGGATCTCACACTGTAGACCACACCTCTAGCACCAGATATGAAATCGCCTGAGGTACAGTAAGATAGCTTAGTGTATATTTATTCTCTTTTCAGAGAATTTTGGATGAATCAGTCATAACGTTTCAAAACATGCTAATTTAGTGTACATTGATTTCCATAGTTTTTTTGTTCGAAAATGCCAATGTTAACCATTGGAGAATATTTAAAAAATTGGAGAAGTAGTAAAACTCCCAAAATGTGGATTGCACTTTCTCCCTGTCCATAGACTGCTTTCAGGGTAGGGAAACAAAAAAGGCATTGTATTATTTGGGTGAGTTAGGCTATCCCTTTTAACTGCTATGCTACAGTAGGTTGTACTGGGTTTGTTAGAAGATAACCTCCCGTTTTTTTCTTTCCCTGCCCAATGTGTATCCCACCTATACACGCTCCTCCCTCCATCTTCCTCCTCTTTCCCCTTGAACCACTGAGTCACATAGAAGTTGACCAACCAAGGTAGAGCCTTGAAACTAGACAACTTTATTTTGGAAAATCCGTTTGACTTGTATGACAACTTAACTTCAAATAACTTCTCTTCTAGATTGTGGATGAGTATTCTACTTCAGAATGGGTACAGCTTGTGTTATGTTGTCCTTTTTATATTTTCATTAGACACCATGTTACAGTCTGTAATTACACTGTTAGGATATCGTAAGTAAGGTCTATACGCTACATCAGTCCACAGTTTTACAGATACTAATTGGATTGGTTACGTTACGTTTTCATTTCATCTCATTAAATTTGACCATGTAATTAACATGTAATCACCGTATAATCACAGAGGTAGAGTGCAGACTGCTTTCCCATACAACTGACTGTGCTGCTGTTGCTGTTGCTATACTGAAAAAGAGTAGCTATTTTCTTAGTCATTACCCTGGTTTGAGCCTGCCCTGTGTTTTGGTGCCGAGCCTCAAACCTCAGTCAGAGTTCTCTGGTACAGGCTC
Organism: Nansenia antarctica; assembly: GCF_963989245.1. Classification (NCBI taxonomy): domain Eukaryota; kingdom Metazoa; phylum Chordata; class Actinopteri; order Argentiniformes; family Microstomatidae; genus Nansenia; species Nansenia antarctica. The sequence continues at coordinate 52,165,585 of NC_137689.1, forward strand.
TGGTACAGGCTGCCCGGCCAACTGTGGTTCTGTGGCTTTTCACATCATCCAATGAATGCAGAGCCCTCCATAGCTCTAATTAACTGTGAGCCCTTCTTACCGTAAGAAGTTGGGGAGGCGGGGGAGGTGTGTGTGTGTGTGTGTGTGTGTGTATGCACGCGCATGCGTACATGCATGCCTGTGTTGGTGTGTGCATGTGTGTGTAAATGAAAGTGTGTGTTAGGGAGTGGAGATGAGAGGAGAAAGGGGGTGAGGCCAGAGGAGTGGTGTCTCTGGGGCGTCTGCAGAGAGCACTCTGACGTGTTTACACAGATGACTTCAGAGCCTTGGCCCCTCAACCTCCTCCCTACCCCACTGATCCCCCCCCTTCACAACAGTACCCCTGTTTGTCTTGGGCCAGCAGGGCAGGCGTTACGGGACACGGCTAATTTTAGCGGCAGCTGTCTTGGCCCTCTCTGCCAGCCTGCCACGCATAGTTTTGGGGGGTGGGGCATTGGAGCAGAAACTCTGGTCAGGTGGGCTCTTCTCTTATCTTCCTTGGGCCTCCAGAGACCCATCCCACCCTGGGTACGAACACTTTGCTCGGCTGCCCTCGGACAGGCGGTTCAGGACCATGTTCGCAAGGACAAACAGACTGAAGCTCAGCTTCTACCCCAGGGCCATTCAGGCCCTGAACACAGCAAAGACCTAGGTTCTAGGCCCTGGACAATCTAGACAATTTGATGGCAGCTACTAGATTGAAATCAAGTGCAATACTGAAACACAACTGTGAACATTTCAAACCTGCAAACTGCGACACTTTAAATGAATGTGCAATAACACTATGTGCAATATGACAACCCTCGGGTACATAAGGTTCAGAGATAGGAAATGTTAGAATAGGTATAGCATAGCATAGAGTACAGCACAGTGTTTTATTTGTATAGTATAGTATAGTGGATAGTGTACATAGCCTTTATTTATGTAAACCAGCTCTTTTCCCCTCTTGTTTTTAGTTTTTTTTCCTAGCACCAGGGGAGCCCCCCCTCCCAAATGTTGTTGTTTGGTACCTGTACTATATCAATGACAATAAAGACCATTCATTCATCATTGTGACTTTCAGACTCAGGGGCCACTGGTTTGTGCCAGCAGACATATGATGTGTCAATACAATCCAGAGTCTTACACCAAGGATGTTAATTGAGCCCACTTCAATTACATCTGGATTGTAGATTAATGTTTTGTTTTGTCAACAACCTCAATTGCTTACTTCATGAACACATAGGCTGTGCCAAAACGTTCATGTCAGTATTGATTTGCCCAGGGAAATGTGAAGGCTACTTCATTATGTCTGAACCTAGTAGTGTTGTATTGATTAAACACCAGCTAATTGTATAAGCACAACGACTTTAATGGCAAATGGCCTGTGCTCTTGTAAGAGAAACCATGGCCCTGCATTTACAGGTTGTAGCAAGTGACAAGTGACAGAATAAGGAGTTATCACCCAGGCATGGGGGTAAATGTCACAGATAGTTGGTTTGGTGAGGTGCCGTGCTGGAACTCCACACAGTAAGAGCACTCAACACCTGCTCCAGTCATGTGACCTTGCCTGGCATCCCAAACATCCCACAGTGCTAAGTGACGAACCAGTTGGCAGTTACAGTATCCATTACCATTACCATTACCAAAGGAGCTAACTAATACATTTAGTATTAGTATTTGGTGACTTGTTTGGAAGATGAATATTTTGACTTTGATTTAATGTTGAATTGAACCGTAGAGAATTGTTACAAATAACAATTTGTTTAAATGTATCTTTCCTGTATCATATCATAGACCCTGCATCTAGATGTGTATTGAGTCGGGCTGACGAGAAAGATTCACAGCCCTAGTAGATATGTTCTGAATCTAGCCCCACACTTGATTCACCTTGTCTCATGACGATCTCCAAAGCATTAGCAGCTTTAACCAAGTTTGGATCTTGGCTTTGTCAGATTGAGTTGCTTCTACATTCTCTAGGTTTTTGTTTGTTTATTACATCAGTGTAATTGAAGGAAGTGTTCGATGACAGAATTTTTTAGCACATCTGCCTACAGTACCTGAGGCAATAAGACAGAGCCAAACAGCTGGCTCTAGATCACACAGTTCTTACATTTACAGTATGACATCATTGGTCTACACCTCAAACTGACCGTCCCTGACTGATTTTGACGACCCTACAGTATGAAGTTGATGAAACACAGAAAATTGACCTGAACTATTAGTTTTTTTTACCTTTATTTTATCAGGAAGTCACATTGAGATTAAAACCTCTTTTACAAGAGAGACCTGGCCAAGACAGGGTCAAAATAGTAGCTTAAAAAACAGTTCAGATAACAAGACAGGACATAAGACAGTGGCAACAATACAATAGACAAACAATGGTAGGGGTATTTACAAGGTGATTAAAACATTGAGAAGTCTAACCAAAGCAGGTACAGCGAGCGGTGACCACATCCTTTAATCTACGCTTGAAGATACTTATGGAAATAAGGGCCTCTAATTTAAAAGTAGTCTGTAGGTCATTCCAAGACCAAGGGCCATAATAAGACAAGCTTGCCCTTCCAACATTGTTCATGATAAGTGGCACCTTGTATTGTAGCCATCTACGAGACCTGAGACCCGAGCCACTCGGTATAGGGATGAACTTCAGGCCCAGATAATTCGGTAAGAAGCCAGAGATGATTTTAAACACAAGAGTGTACCAGTTGAACCGTATATATTGTTTTGAGTTACAAACCTCACAACCATCTACACTGGGTACATCTGGGTACATCCCCCCAGTCCACGAGTACACAGCCACTGCCTTGCACAGCTCCTTAAGAGAGGAGCAAACCTAGCAGCTGCAGAACATCCTAAAAAGGGCCTGTAGAACCATACTGGGTAGATATAACCCCCCTCTCACTTCCCTCCCTCAGTGACAGACAACTAACCATCTGCAAGGACTTTGCGAACTCACTTCTTTACGTCCCAATTCAGGCACTGGTTACCTCCATCCAGGGAAACATCCACCAAAAGGCATACAAGACACAGTCAGAAACTCACTGTCAGAAACTGTGCACGTACATAATGCTACAGAAAATCCTCTTTGCACACTCATTAATAATGAACAATAACCATTTTATTGTCGGAAAAGCCCACGTATTTGAGTACTGTTTTTTTTTATTGCCATGTGGAATCAATAAAGTAAAGCAAAGTGAACTACTAACAATGCAATCATAGATGATGCTGGGTAGAGGAGTTTGTTTGGTTTCAGACTAACTGGAGTTTCATCTAAACGTACTTGTGTCAACTCTCACAAAGCTTGGCTAAGCATATCTTTCCCTGAACTGCTTTTAAAAAGTATCACAGGCCGTAACTATACGGTATAAGAGGATCTTAAATTAAATTAGAGTAATTAAACTAGTCTGATCAGGGGCTCAAGTTGGTATAATAGACCTTTTAATGCTGTGAGGGAGGTCGAGTAAACCTGCGGCTTAAGAGGCTCGGAAGAATGCTTGCTATGTTTAAATGAAAATGTCTTGTTATCCTCCTCAGCAGTCATCATGAAATACCTACCACATGTGGAGACCCATAATAGATTGCAGACTTTTGATTTTCACTGCGTTCATATTACAGTTATTAGCATGCCTAGATAGCCACGTACCTTGTGTTGGCATCCTGGAGGGATTACCGGTATGCCAGGTTGTTTTTGTGTTCCATCCAAGTTCCCCAGTAAATACATGTCTTATAGTATAATGTCATGGCATTGGTCACATTTTGGACTAACTGCACAGCACCAAAGTACCTGATTGCTTCTGTGTCAGCTTTTAGTCAAAGGCTCAACGTGGTCTACTGTGAGACCTGTCACACATTGGAGCTCTTTGGGTGGGGTCTCAGCTTTGTTTAGACATCATTCCCTAGATTGAACTGGAAGAGCTTTTTTTGATGGGACCGCATGAAGAGTCTCGTACTCATACGTGGTAATTGTGTTAACTGAGGACTGTATGTGGTCTCAGACTGAAGGACTGGTCTCAAGGTCTACCTTCTATACAGGTTGTTCTCACTGAGATAAAAATCATATTTGTATTAGTAATATGGTGAATGAGGTCTGCTGTGTCATGACCTGAACCTTACAGTCAACATATTGAGGTCAGCAATGATGTGATGCACATTCACATCCACCAAGTGATCCATCATGTCTGTTTCATAAAACTTTGTTTGAATCAGATAACATAGCCCAGATACAGTATTGTAAGTTGCAGGCTATGTTTTCCATTCTCCAAGTGCTTTCTCTGAATATTATGTTCACTCTATTTTAGTCTGACCACAGGGGCACATACACTTGTGACTGTCTTGATATGAGCCCAGTTTGGCTGCTGGCCCTCTCCTAGCTGATACCTATTGGGACTCCCAGAGTGAGCTAAAGGAAACCATTAAATGTCCTGTGTGTGATTTATGAACCCCTTAAAGCACATTCTAACTTATTTAACCTGTTCTTTCCCCACCTAGGTATACTGTATATTGTGTTGTATATATTTGAGCATTGGAACACTCCTAGCATTAGCTTTGGAACACTCCTAGCATTAGCTTTGGAACACTCCTTATTGTACATATTATATGTCTGTCCCCCTGCCCGAACTACCCACTGTACATACTTTGTGTTTTGTCCCCCGCCCCCACCTGTGGTGTATGTCCCCACCTGTCCTACCCGCTGTACATACCTTATGTTTTGTTGTATTGTTCTTCCCATGTTGGATGTATGTTTATCTTGTAGATAGTACTAGTTATTTGTCTGTATTATCTTGTAGATAGTACTAGTTTTTTTTGTCTGTCTTACATGTAACGATGAATTGAGAATCAAGGACCCCAATTGAAATAAGCCAGTGGCTTTCTTGGGTTTTTATCCTGTTAGTTGACCTTGTATGTAATATGTACTTTCATGTACCTACTTCTGCAAATCTTCTAATAAAGTTTTCAATCAATCAATCAATCAATCCTAGCATTAGCTTTGGAACACTCCTAGCATTAGCATTGGAACACTCCTAGCATTAGCTTTGGAGCACTCCTAGCATTAGCATTGGAACACTCCTAGCATTAGCTTTGGAACACTCCTGGCAGTAGCATTGGAACACTCCTAGCAGTAGCATTGGAACACTCTTAGCAGTAGCATTGGAACACTCCTATCATTAATAGAGGGATACTCCCGCCAGTTTTCATCTTCAGAAAGGCTGTCTGCATTGTCAGGGAGTGGGAGGTTGTGCCATCAAGAATGTGAACATATTTCCCTCTGGGGGTGAGCAGTTCGAAGACTGAACTATGACACATCACAGGAACTCTCAGACTATCGATGGGACACTTGGGTCCTCTTTGTCACTCTGTTTTCAGTAGGAAACACATGACCTTAGAAGCATGATCAAACTCAACATCCAGACTTGTATTGGAGTTGAATGGAGTTGACATTTCAGAAGAAGTATTGGAAAATAAATGGGTAGGCCTACTTTCCAATTCAGTAAAAAATAAAATAAAGTAAACTGCTGTAAATTCCAAAGGTAAGATTTATCCTCAAAATGGTAACGCAAACACAGAGAGCAAAAAGGGATTTTATTAGTTTATTCCATTTATTACGTTTACGAGCATGGGGTTTTTGACTCTAGCTTCAGTATTCAGATTCAGAGATTTGTTGATTATGTTGAATGGCTATTTCAGTATGTTCCAAAAAAATCATTCCTCGACCTTAGACAACCTGTGATTTTCTCAAATGCCAAGTACTTCTGTGGTCTTGTTAGACAGAGTTCTTCATCCACATGGTAGAGTAGAGTGGGAAAGGCCAATGTCAATCTACTGCTTTGTGATTTACAGACCCATGGTTTACATAGTTCTGTTGGATTATAATCATGATTACCATTGGTTTACTAGATGGTTCTGTACTGGAGATTGCATTGTAATACTCTTTCTGTAATACTCTCTCTCTAATAATGTCTCTCTAATAATCTCTCTCTAATAATGTCTCTCTAATAATGTCTCTCTAATAATGTTTCTCGCTCTCTCGCTCTCTCTCTCTCTCTCTCTCTCTCTCTCTCTCTCTCTCTCTCTCTCTCTCTCTCTCTCTCTCTCTCTCTCATTCCCCCTATGGTCACACACACACTTCTGTATGCAAAAAGTGTTGAGACAGATACCGCTCATGTGTGTGATCTGAGATTAGCAGGAGGAGAGAGGAGAGGGAGAGAGAGGGAGAGAGAGAGAGTGAAAGAGGTAAAGAGAAAGAGAGGGGGAGTTCCTGGCGCTGTAGGGCAGATGTTTTCCATTTGAATCCAAAGACAACGGATCCTTTAAAAACAGAGATTCTTGGTTTGGGTCTCTGTTTCTTAACCAAAACAACTGCCATAATCTCTTACTACTATAATTGTTTTTTTGCAATTACTTGAACCAGTATACATTCATGTCATCAATGTATGGTAACCATATCGCTTGGCCCAAAAAAGCAAGCAAAAAAACAACTAAATCAAACAAGCTATGACCCTGCACCGTAGATCTGACACGTTTCACAGGGTTTTAGTCATTGCCTAGGTATCCTCTAGTTAAAGAATGTGTGTTGCACGTTAAGCCAGGCATGGGATGACCGTGCCTCTGCATTTGAATCCACTTCTCCGGCATGTGTCAGCATACTTGGTGAGTAATAGATATGCAGACAGTACTTACTTCTACGCAGCTAGGACCTGGAGAAGCAGGAACCTGGTCCCATTCCTCAGCGGGTCATTTTGTAGAGGGAGCCGCTAAGAATGTGCTGTCTGTCGGGTAATTATAACCCTTAAATCAAAATAGAAACAAATAGCGGCTATGGAGGACTCCATGTATGACCTCACTAGATGATGATGGGCAGCCTGGAGTCTTTGACCGCTTGGTTTAGTTCAACCTACTCCACCAGGAATATAACAGTATACATGCCACAAAATCGTGTGGAATATACAGTTATAGTTATATACATGACTATAAATCTATGGAGCTACAGTGCAGAGCAAAGCTGACCTAGTAGCGCAGACATGATCATGTGATGTCACTGTCTGAGAATTTGAATTTCCTTGTGTTGAGGGATTACTTGTGACCAGTGGTGTAGTCTAGTTTTTTCTAGTGGGTATACTGTGATTTTGCCCTCCCAGTCAGAGCGACACCTGTCCCGTAGCGACACCCCATACGCACCACCACACTCACTTATGCATACAGTATGCATCTACACCAGTGTTTGCTGCCTTGGGGGGGGGGGGGGTGGCATGGACTGTACTTGTACATCAAGCTGCCTCACGCTACAGAAACAGGAGATAGGCTCCTGCCCCCTAAGGGCCGTTAGGCTCGAGAACCATCGGTTCTCAAGGCTACTTACGTGGTCTTGACTACATGTCCACTTTCTCACCTGGTTCTTGCTCTCTCTCTCTCTGGTGTGCCGACACCATCCTGCTCTCTCTCCTTCTCTCCCTCTCTATCCTCCTCTCTCCCTCTTTTGCTGTCACCCAAAAGGCAAATATAACAACCAGAGTATTTATAATTTAATAAGAGGTATACATTGAATTCATATAAAATCATAACATCATTCTAATTGAATATTGGGTTGCTGTGGGCAATAGAGTCAGATACTGTCTTTAATTACTCTCTCACCTGTAAGAAAATCGTATGTCCAACTACAAAAAACAGACATTTCCAATGAGTGAGGGTTTGTTCCAATGCTTCAATCCACTGTCCATGTACTGTAAATATGCCATTATGGTATTACCATAAAGCCCAATTCTAGCAGAATAAGAAAGATTGTATATCTACTTTAAGTAAAATAATAAAGTGCCTCCAGTTAGCACTTTAGCTGGCATGTGTGCAGCAGACTAGCTCATCTAATCACCTCTGAGCTAGCTAGCTAGCTTGCTAGTTCTTTGACACTATTATTCACACCATGAAACTATAATCAGACACTTGAATGAATGAATGAATGATTTAATGAATGAATGAATGAATCGTCTTTATTGTCATTGCTACAGTACAGGTACCAAACAACGAAATTTAGGAGGGGTGGCTCCCCTGGTGTTAGGAAAGGGGAAAAAACACTTTTAAAAAAATCACAAGAAGGGAAGGAGCTGGTTTACATAAATAAAGGCTATGTACACTATCCACTATACTATACTGTACAGATAGACGACTAGGGTTGTCATATTGCACAATAGTGTTATTGCACATTTATTTAAAGTGTCGCAGTTTGCAGGCTTGAAATGTACATATTTGTGCCTCAGCACTACACCTGATTTTTTCAGTCCAGCTGGCTGGCGAAATGAGGGAGTGCTTCGCCAACCAATCAGGTAGCGGTATTGCCCTGCCTCCCCCTACCATCCTAGGTTTCGCAAATTCGCGGCCTGCCCACCCCAAGGCTCTGTAGGGGAAATACTGAGACTAGCATTCTGAACGACTGGTTATGTGATAACAAACATGTCAGAAAGTTCGAAGTAAGTGCTTCGTAACACAGGTCTACGGGGTGAATTTTATGAATGAAAGTGAAAGTTCTGTCACAAAACGCCGTTACGTATCCTCGCGCATTTTCTAGTGGGTATACGCAAATCCTTGGCCTTTCCTAGTGGGTATACGGCGTAGTCCTGCGTATCACGTAGACTACACCACTGCTTGTGACTCCAAATTTAAGATGTGTGCGTGTGTATGTTAGCTTATATATAGCTTGTATTTGTTTTTGGGGATTGAATGTGTGGACATGTGTTGACTTTACAGTAAGCCTGTGTGTGCATGCGTGTGTGTGTGTGTGTGTGTGTGTGTGTGTGATTGTGTGTGTATGTGTGAGTGTGTTCCTACGTATGTGTGTGTGTGTGTGTATATGCGTGCGTGCGCGCCTGCGTGCCTGCGTGACTGTGTGTGTGTGTATGTGTGTGTGTGTGTGTGTGAACATGCATGCATGTGTGTGTGAGTGTGCATGTGTGTGTATCTGTGCCAGCAGAAGCGCAAATTGTCTGTAAAGCTGTTTGGCCCTGGATGGTGTCGGTTTGAATGTCACATCCCCACAGTGATCTGGCCATGCCAGTGATGATGCCTAACACAAAGGGCTCTGGAGGGCGCGGGGGATGAACATCTGCAGTGTGTGTTTGGATGAGTGTGAGCAGAGAAGCTCTGCAGCCAGTAAGTGTCGGGGCGAGGAGCTCTGTCACGGCCGTCACATCTTGCCTTGGGCCGGAGGATGAGAGATTAGACAGCTGATCGTCAGTGTTGAATTATTCAGTACTGTGTGTGTGTGTGTGTGTATGTGTGTGTGTATGTGTGTGTGTGTGTGTTGTGTGTGTGTGTGTGTGTGTGTGTGTGTGTGTGTGTGTGTGTGTGTGTGTGTGTGTGTGTGTGTGTGTGTGTGTGTGTGTGTGTGCGTGTATGTGTGTGTGTGTGTGTGTGTGTGTGTGTGTGTGTGTGTGTGTGTGTGTGTGTGTTGAGCCCCTCCCCTCCGGCCTGGACTGCAGGGCGGTGGAGACACAGTGGGATTAAGGAGCCGACGGAGCAGCATCCTTGTTGCAGCTAGATGTGCTACAGTAACCCGCTGCATCCATACTGCAGCTACAGCATCCAGCATCCACACTGCAGCACACTGTACAGTTCTATGTAGCAGCAGGACACACACATAGAACTATGTTGCAGCATTACAGAGGAATGGAGGTCTGTCTGATGTCTGTCTGTAGACAATAGTGTGTCTCTGTTTGACTTAAAAATAAACATTTGGCGATGGATATTATTAATGTTTCTATTTTAGTGAGGTATACAGTATGTCATGAATTGATTTGTGGATTACAAAAGGATTACAGAGGTGCCTTTGATCTAGGGACATCAAATAGGCCTACCTTCAGCAGTGGTGTGTGTGTGTGTGTGTGTGTGTGTGTGTGTGTGTGTGTGTGTGTGTGTGTGTGTGAGTGTGTGTGTGTGTGTGAGTGTGTGTGCGTGTGTGTGTGTGTGTGTTTCTGTGTGTGTCTGTGTGTGTGCGTGTGTGTGTGTGTGTGTTCGTGCGGGCATGCTTGCGTGCGTGTGTATGCGTGCCTGCGTATGTGCATGCTCCATGAGGACCATTTCTAGACCACATCACATAGCCACTGACATCTGGAAACCATACTCAACCCAACCCACCCTGAAATATTCAGGCCATGAGAACTCCTTAGGTCCTGCTCGGCGTGGCACAGTACAGCGTTGTGTTGCTGTCGGGAGGTGACCCGAGAGTCTGTTCAGTTGGTGCCTCCTGTGTAGAAGTAACGTATTGTAGCTAGAAACGTTAGCCCATTTATGGGGCTTTCCCTGAGTTATAAATAGAACACACAGGAAGTAACCCATGTGCAGTGTTCCCACTGAAAGGGTAGCCTGGCGATACATCTGGTTAACATCATGGTTCCATTCAAAACTTGGCCCCTAACCCCCTCATCCCTCGCATCCGCTCCAGCTGAGCCCCTTGCACCCTCATCCCAAACAGCATTGCTCCTCACCCCCTCAATGGTATGACACCCTAACTCCCTCATCCCTCACATCGTCCAGTGGCTCTACCCCAAACCCCCTCATCCCTCACATCTTCTCTAGCTCACCCCCCTAGCACACGCATCCCAAACAGCATCATCCCTCAACGGTTCCGACCCCTGACGCCCAACACCCCCTTACACCCTCTCCAGCTTAGCACACTGGTATGGTTAGCATTGGAGAGCTTGTGCTCACCCTGTGTCAAACGAGGACAATCCCTCTCTGCCGTCTGTGTAGATTGGAACACGCAGTGCCGCTGATCTCCGTTCCCAAGTCTCTGCCAGTCGGTTTGTCCTACAGCCAACGAGGCCTGTACTGGCCATCCTTTTTTTAGAATCTGACTGATGATTAATAAGAACTCCTTTTCTTTCTTTTTTTGTCTTTCAGGAAAAACGAAAACGACAAACAGAGATTGAAGACAAACGAAGCCAGCTGGATGACCTGGTACTACAGTTTCAACACCTCAAGGTAAACGGCTCTCGTAGATCTGTGTGTGTGGGTGGTAATGAGAGATGAAGTTTAACAAATGCATCTGGTCTAGTGGTTAGCACTGCCGCCCACAGTCCACACTTTGCCCCAACAGGCTGGGGATTTTTTAATCCCCAGAATGCCTCTTCCTACGTTCACCCACTCACCTACCTCCTCTCTCGTTTCACATTTCCCAACAGATGAACCAAAAATATGAAATTAAAGTGGCCTTCCACGCTCCTTTTATTATCGCCTAGTGCTTTTGTATTAGCAGATACAGTAGTTAGTTTGTTTGTTAATTCCAAGCCTAATGCTAATATCACACTAAAAAGAGGCCCAACTTCAAAGATGCTTATATTTACTATACAGCATTCGATCTGAAACCACATTTTTTCCCCCATAGTTTGCAAATCTACCACCAGGGTATTTTGTCTCATTCCATTACTGCGTCCCACTGTACTGTCCCACAGTTCCACTGTATTGTCCCACAGTTCGGGCCTGAGTAGACCTATGTTATCAGATGCATAGGAGTTGCCATGCAGAGAAAATTGCTCTTGTTGTAAAAGAAAAGCACCCACATTTAATGCCAATTGCTTTTCACAAAGACAAATTCAGCCCAGCTTGAAGTGAGTCTTGAAAGAGTCTTTGTTCCTCCGCTCTCCAGAGAAAAAGAGTTGCTTTGAGGGAAGTGGCACTTATTTCCTGAGATTAAAGCAATTTGATAAAGCCTTTGGCCTGTGGGACTATTTAAAAGACAACATCAGCTCTGTGGGTGAGACAGTGAGTAAACACTGTGAGATTTACACACACAGCAGTTCTCTGTGGAGGAGTCCCTGCATACCTCCGGCTTTGTCTCTCCTCTTAATTACTAAATCGAACATTTAAATAAGACACTCATATAGCAAGCTGTGAATTCTTGTACAACCTCAATAACTGTAGTAGATGTGACTCAAGTTTTGAGATTTGATCGTGTTGGAAAAAGAGATCGGAGCAGGAAGTGGAATGTTTGTTTAATGGTGGGCGTGCATGAGATGAGGCTGAGACTAGTTCTCATCGGAAAGTACATTGGCAACGACCCACTGGTACACTAGCTTTTTTTGTTTGTTTATGAGGGTCATCCTCTGTCACTCTACTTCCTCCTTGATCGGCATGAAAAACACTCACGTGAACAATATATGCCAAGCACGCATATGAAATGTAGATTTGTATTTAATGTATCTGCCAGCTGACATTGGTGTGCAATATAGATTCGGTAAGGAATACATAAAGCATTCATCATGAATTCATTAACATTGTAGAAATATTCATAATGAATGACCTTTGTAGCGTGTATTAAATATCTATGTCATTTGTGACATTGTGTTTGAATAGGATGTCATATCATGTCAAGAACCATTTTTGACGAAGACCAATGAGAATTAGGAAGAGTGCAGAAGGTTAGGAGTCGTCTGAAAATGTCCCAAGGGGTTTGTAAACTATGTAACCCTCACAAGACATTAACGGAGCCCTCATGATTCTGTTTGGAAGTTATTTTAACTTCAATGGGTTTATGTAAAGAGATGACACAGAGTTAGGTCCATGGTACCACACTCGCCTCTCTCTCTGTCAAGTGCTTACATCCTGTATTTATAGTACAATGTCATATTTTGGTTTAAGATGTTATTCTTTACGAATGCCAAAGCTTGGTCACTTTGTCCATTTCTTGTTTTGTCCATATTTTTGTTTTGCAAAATATAAGGCACCCTCTGATGATCTTTAGTTATGCATACAATGTGTTTTGGGGGGGTGCAGAAACATGTGACCAGATAGGCTAAATGTGTCTCTGCCCGTCTTTATTGAGCGTGCTGGCAAACCTGAGCTCTCAGCCAGTAGCCCTGAATACATGCTGCCACATACTAACACCAGCTTGTGAAATAGTTGGTCATATTCCGGTTTGAACTGTGCGCTAGCTGCTCCTACAGCTCTGCTAGTTCTCTGGAGGAACAGGCAAACAAGTGTCAACAAACCACCAGTGGCCTTAAATCACTCCCTCAACCCTGACCTCATCTGTTGTGGAACCTGCACATAGGATCAAACGCATTGGACAAACAACTATGCTTGATTTTGGTAGATCTTCTCGTAGAAACGGTTAGGATCTTTCTAGATTGTGTTGTGCGAGCTATACTGCGTTGTGACCTTGCTAACTGGTGCAAACGATCCCAATGGTAATGAAAGGCCCACACATAATATGTAAATGCTCCCGAGTCCCCAGTGATATTCCGGGACCACAAACAACATATCGACTTTAGAGACCTGTTGCGTTGTTTCTGACGCAGGGCTAAAGCACAGGGGAGCATTTATATACATCGTATTGTAGCCTTGGGCCTTTCCTTTAATTAGCTGTATAATTTCTGCCATAGCACCAGTTCTCCAATGTTTGTGATGTGCATAATGTTACCTTTCTGTGCTTTCATGATCTCATCGGTCCCAATACTTTGTGCTGTGCTTTCTGTGCTGATGAAGGCTTGACACTTAGATTTAAGATACAATTGCCGTATAGTATTTCATACCATTGTTAAAATGAAAAGACCCTCTTACTAATTCTCCCCTCTTCTCTCTCTCTCTCGTTCTCTCTCTTCTTCTAGTCCAAAGCCATGAGGGAGCGCTGGCTGCTCCAGGGAACCCCCACCGGAACACATGACGAAGACGAGGGCCGAAGACGACAGCTGGAGCTGGACGAAGAGAAAGGGAAGAGAGTAGAGGACAACATTCACAGGTACACACGCACAGGAAGTGGCCCAAAGGTCAAGACACTATTCCTGGTTACGCAGATGTTCAGTCAGTTCAGTTATGACTTTGGACCTGGTTTTGGTGAAACCTGCAATTCTACACTTAGATGTCATTGTAAACATCATAAACATGAGTGAATTGGGTTTCCCTGGTTAGTTTAGTTTTTAATTAAGAGGACTTCAAAGTGTGGCTGGCTTCTCTGTTCAATCGGTTAATCTCATTAACATTGGGTTTCTCCAGATGTGGATGCTTGGAGTTCAAACCAGATGGGGTTTTGGGTTCTGTTTCCTAGCTACACAGATCAGAGCAGTATTTTGTACAGTATGCATACGTATGTATGAAGTGTTTCATTCTAAAAATGCTATGTCCACCATTTTCAAAAATGTATCATTGCCGTCATGAAATAAAAGCCTTTATGATGTATTTGTGTAAATATCACCTTGACCATTTTAGCAAATGGATATATAGACTTTTGAAATGAAGCTCTTCTTATCTACAAGAGTTACAGCACCATTAGAGCCTTTGTGTTTTACTGACATTCCCCCTGAAGGGCACCAACAACAATAGTGGCCTTCCTTATCAGTGGCCATATTTAAAGTATTAACCGACAGCTCCAAAATAGAGTTGGCGCAGTAGCCGGGCTGCATAGTAAGTAGATTACATCTGGCTATAACTGGCATGAGGTGTCACATGGAGCTGGGGAATGCAACCAGCCTGCAGCAGATATAGATCAGAAACCAGCCCAACAATTGGATGTGTTTCCCTCCTTCTCAGTGGTAAACAAAGCTGTAAAGGTCTAGGGTGCCTTCTGTTGGAAACATTAAAGAAACAAGACACTTGCGTCAATAAATAACAAGACAGTTTTGCGTCCTAGTAGTTGTTAAATATCCTCCCAAACTCCCGTTGGGAGGTAATGCCTATGGCTAAAAACAAAATCCGCAATGGAACAGCAAATATATTACAGCTTGGCGCCAATTACAGCTCAGCGTCAACTACACCACTGCAATAGCTGCTGAGGCTCTAAGTTGCCTTGCTAAGAGGCTAAGATCAGTTAATTGACACTCATTATGTTAGCATGTGTTTCCATTTATCTGGTTTCATGTCGAGAGGGCTGGGGGCTCTAAGTGTTTTCGAACAATGCAGTGCTGTGATACTGCAACCCACAGCTCACACACTAAAGCATCTAAATGCTGTGGATTTGCTTGAGGCCAACTGAACTAAACCATGGGTGAAAAAGTCATCGTGATAATTTACCCAGGCCAACTCCAAGAATTGATCGAGGTAAACTCTTTATATCACTTCGGATCCCCATCGGGGTCCGTTGGCTCCTATGTAAAGCACTTGAAACTTTAAGTATGAATAAAAAATTAATGCTTTATTGAAACGATGTTTAACTTATGATTTACTAGCACTGGGGCCCCCACCCCGCCCTTGGGCCCGTGGTGGTCGTGGTCCCGAGGAGCGGGGCCCCTACTGCGAGGGGTGTCCCTTATTTCTCTGACTGAAAGGTGGCAACCCTAAGGAGCTCTGATATGAGTGGCATGGACAACAATTCACATACTAGTCATAGTATAGCCATTCATAATAACCTATTTCTTTCTTGTTGTTTTATGATTGCATTGCGTGTATTGTAGCACTTTCGTGCCGTCATATTTCTATATTCTATGGAGCTTTCGATGCAAAAGCATCCCCCACACTGAGAATAGTCTCTCGGAAATGTTACGTTGTTGGCCTGTTTTGTCTTATTTTGTGTCTTAGCATTGTCCTTTGTCCCGTTGAACTTAGAGGTCCATTCAGGGATTTAATTCACACATTTGATGAGTCATGATCCCTGAGACAGGAGTCAGTGGGAATAAGTGAGTAATCTGATCCTGATTGGAGATGTTGTGTTTGTATTTCTGGGAGGAGCTTCCCCGTTCACACGGTGCATCCGTTACGGAGGGGTTGTTGCCGCAAGGGATGCGGTCACTTATTCCCCATAGAGCACAATAAGGACATGAGGTCACTGCCAAAACGATGAGAAACGTCCCTCAGAAACTATGTTTAGACACTCCAGTTGGTTGATGTATCATTTGGCCAATAAGCATTGGTATTTGGGCATGAAAGTGGAATCTGGGGAGTATAATTGGAGAAGGATCAGGGTATGTTCCCTTTCCCTGTGTGCTTTTCTCATAGATACCTTGAGAGAATAATTCAAGGTAGAGATTCTGTCGCCAAATCTCAAATCTCTTTGAATATTGGGAGTAACAATTTACATAAAGCTGCTCCTCTATGCCTGCATACAATACAGTATGAACACTGTAACTATTAAAAACAGTGCATTGGTTTTCTTATGTGTTATGTTATTGGATCAAGGAGCTAGTGCAAGTTGTGAGGCAATTCACAATTTATTTATGTCGCAAAATGTGATTTATACAGCATATTTCATGACAGCATGTTTCAAAGAGTAAGTAGTTAAGTAAGTTAAGAGTGTTTTATACAGGGCTTCTTTCTCTTCAACAGCAGTTGTGAATGGAAGTCAAACATTAAGCTGCATGTCTGTCTCTTCAACACTGCGTCATTGATGTGCTGTACCATGAAAGAAGCATTGTTACAAAACAAACGTAGTGGTCATTCTGTATAACATTTAAACTGTCGTAAAGATGTCAGTGTTTGCAGTGTAGCTGTTGCAGATTTAGCTAGAAGCCTAACTTTATTTTCATAGACCTTATAAGCTTAACAAAAATCTATTCATGTGTTAGTTACACTAGAATCAGCTTTTGTGTTTGTGTTTCAGAGTATACAGTAGCTTTAATGCTTTAGAGCTTTCAGTTTGAATGCTTAGTTCAGTTTTACTCATTTATCATACCGTTTCATAATAATCTATTATTGTATGAATCTATTATTGTTATGATCATGTTTATAAGTCTTTGTTAGTACTTCACAAGAGGGTGTGTGTCAAGTCAACAGTGCTATTGGCTGCTGGGCCTGTGTCAGTCTGCCTGGAGGAGCTCCACCATCTCTGTGGTATGAGGAGTGGCTTGAGGGTGTGGCGGGCCTGCTCTATATTTGCACCCCGTGGAACAGTGCCCCAAAAATAAACGAGGACAACGAGAGACTTTCCACCACTGATAGAGAGACTCACGCAGGCTGCCCAAGGACAAAATCGTTGTCCCAGCCCTTACCAAAGCAGCCAAATTCATCTTCTTCTTAAAGCAGCCAAATTCATCTTCTTCTTAAAGCAGCCAAATCCATCTTCTTCTTAAAGCAGCCAAATCCATCTTCTTCTTAAAGCAGCCAAATTCATATTCTTCTTAAAGCAGCCAAATTCATCTTCTTCTTAAAGCAGCCAAATGCTTCTTCTTCTTCTTTCTTTTTTTTCTTCTTCTTTTTTTTTTTTTGCTTTAGGGAATAATTCCAGTTATTTCAGAGAAATATATAGTTACAAGGTTATCAGCACACCTTGTACTGAACCATGACAAACTCAGAACATGAGGAAATGCAGCCCCAGCAGCAACTGGCATTCTTGTTTAATTAGTGTTAGTGGTCCTGTGTGGCTCGGTTGGTAGAGCGCCAGCATCAGCATGCTAAGTTTGTTGGTTCAGTTCCTGCAGGGACTACATGCGGAAAATGTATGCACTCATTATTGTACTGTAAGTTACTTTGGATGAAAGAGTCTGCTAAAAATGCACATGTTTGCTCCCCAATGGCTTAACGGTCTGATGACTGAAACGGTGGTTTCCTACGTTCATTGAATTGCGGAGCGAACGGGAATGACAGTGTGGTGGAGTTTCTTTTGTTCTTCAGAAATGGATACAGAACCATAAATGGGCACTCTAAATCAAGTCCCGCTGTTGATGTTTGATCGTGATACACATCTAAATGCTGACTCTTCCACCTACAACAGGGGGGAACGAGTGATGGGGAAAAAGTGGAGGTTGTCTAGAACTTCATTCCAGGGAAGTCTTAGAAGGATAACAACCCTTAATAGTTGTATTTCTCTCTTGCTCTTCCTCTGTGTATACTACTGTGGTGAAAGGGATACCTAATAAGGAGTGCATACAATGTCAGCTCTCATCTGCTCCACACGAAAGGAAGGAAAGGAGAGGTTGTTTAAAAAGGTGTCATGATAGAGAGTATATTACGAGCAGAGATAAGCAGTGTCAGGTTTCTGTATACTTAAGCTGTTTTACTGTATACCCGTATGTGAACTTTGCTACTGGACCGCTCTCGTACTGAAGACTCAATAAACATGTGTCGTTTTAGGATATAAAACCATGATATGTTCTACAGCATACTGTGGGTGAATGATGACGCAAAGATAGAGTTATAGGGGAAGACGTATATCTTAATGTAATGGAGGTGGTTTGGGACCATGGCCACAAGTAAACTGAGACCAGAAGAGCCATGATGCCATGAAACCTGGGCTTTAGCACAGTGAATTAACGCAGTCCTGGGGGCGCATATATAGAGTTTAGGGTTTGCGTTTGTTACTAGTCAAATTGAGGCGGAATAGACAGGAGCAGATGAACAAATGGCTCTTCAATCATTTGCCATTTGTGAATCATGTTATGCATACAGATTAATTGTGGTCTACTGCAATAGTCGTCCAAATGGTTGTTGGAGTGTAGGGAATCCCCCGTCCTAACCATTATGTTCAATCAAGCGAAGCACGTCGAACCCAGCCACTCCTGCAGTAGCACATCTGTGGCACTTGACTGGCACTTCACACAAGCGCTGCTGACACTTACTCTAGCAATGTTCTCTGTACCCTCAGTAGTCATGAAAGTCACACTCACACTCACACACTCACACACTCACACACACACATACACACACACACACACACACACACGGCTGGATGATGTGGCAGGCAGGGAGCCGTGCCAGGCCCCATGTTGTCATGGTGACAGGACTTGCGGTCAGTTAGTGAGCAGCCTCCCTGGTTGGGCGGTGGGGTGACATCATCAGTGAAAGCACACACTCACATACGCACACACACACACACACACACACACACACACACACACACACACACACACATGTCGTCTCTCTGAGGCTAATCAGGACGGCATGGAGATAATGACACAAGCAGACAGGAAGTGGGAGAACAGGAGTACAGGAAGCCAGGAGTGGGAGTGGAGCAGGGAGAAGCCTGTGTGAGGTCACTGCCTGGATGCCACACACACACACACACACACACACACACACACACGCACACATACACACACACACTCCTCTCCACGCTGCCTTGCCCTCTCCACCTTCTTTCACCTTCCCCCCTCCCCTCCTGTCACCCTGCTGTTCTGCACTGGAAAAAGCGGCATGGACCAAAGTAGCCCCAGTTCAGAGAGAGAGAGAGAGAGAGAGAGAGAGAGAGAGAGAGAGAGAGACAGAGACAGAGGCAGAGAGAGAGAGACAGCCAACTCCACCCTGAATTACAGGAGCTGTTTTCCTTCCTTTTCTCTGGTAGAATAAGTTTGTAATGTAATCTCCCATTGCCCTCCCATTGCCCTGGTCTCTGTGTACAGCGAAGAAAAGAAGAAAAGTCACCTTAGTCATGCAGGACAAGTGAGGTATTCAGTGTGTACTCCTCCACAGAGTTCATACTAGTCCATACGCACAACTATAAAGGAGAAGAAGTGTGTGTGTGTGTGTGTGTGTGTGTGTGTGTGTGTGTGTGTGTGTGTGTGTGTGTGTGTGTGTGTGTGTTTGTGCACGTGTGTATGTGTGTGGTAAAAAGGGCTAACGGTAGCCTAGGCTTTACCCATAATTAAAGATAATACACAGCGTAGTGTCACCGACCTTGGCCACAGCGCTAGCACAGTCCAGCTCTCTCTACAGTCCACAGTCAGGTCTCACACTGAGGCCATAGAGTGGCTGTGACTGTGTCTGGCCATTCAGACACCCAGAGGACCACCACAGAATGGCTCTTGTTCTATTTATAGCCATAGTAAGCCAGAGGTAAATACACAATGTAGTAAGTGTGGGGGTCTCTCACTGGATGGCTGTTAAATCAGGGTTCTCACTCTCTCATTTGAGCACCTTGTGGTCTGCTCTCTCTGAAACCAGTTTGAACCATGACTCCTGGTGCTCCCATGCGCCCCTGTGGTAGAATACTCTAGAATAGAACCATAGAACAAGTGCATTTACAGTATTGTTACCAGCTTAGTAGTATTTTAGTAGGGTTTTTTTTGTAGTATGTACTGCTGTCACACACTTATGTGTCACAAACTTATGTTGGTGAAATGTGTTTTCAGTAGGCCTATACTAGCATGGTGGGAAGCTCTACATTCACAAACAGTAAACAATCATAAACAAACTCTTGTCTATGTTCCGCCTCTACTGTTTCTCTTTATTAATGGTCACCACCAACGCATCACATAGCCCTTGCCTGGGAAATTGTACCTTCTCTGTTTTGGGTCAGACTCTCGTGTGGCCCTCTAGATGTTGATGGCTGTTGTGTCTTTAAAAGGTTTCACCACCTGAGGGCAGCAGAGGCAGTGCCTATTCTCATTGTTCTGCCGTTGTAATGGCTGTTTACTGTAGGATGGGCTAGATCAGAACCATTGACGTAAGAACCATTCATAAGACAGGGGGATAGCTGCTTGAATTGACCCGTCTAACTATGTTACTATGAGTTGTTGTGGGGACATTTGGAATGCCCTGTTCTCAAACTGCCATTCCTATTTACCGCTCATTATATGTACAGTATATGTGTTCAAACATATTTTTCAAGTGTAAAAGTTTAAAGTGTGTATATTCACTGTCTGATAGACCATATAGGTAGTTACTGTTTAGCTCAGAAGCAGAAAGGAAAGTCCTTTGGACGCATGTCCTCTCGAATCTGAATCTGTACGCGAACCAGGGTGGAGCGGATGAGGCCGACCATATAAGGGCATGATTAAATATTATGAGTTATACTGGGCCAACTGCAGGGACATGAATGACGTCTGAATGAGATGGATCCCTCTTAACGGTTATGTCAGTGAGTGCACATCCCCTGGGTTTACATAGGGATGGAGAGAGAGGGAGGGAGGGAAGAGGAGGGAGATGAATAGAGAAGTGTGTGTGGGGGGGGCGGGTGGTAGGAATGTTGGAGGGTGGGGAGGGTAAGGGAGAGATATGAGAAGTGAGGAAGAGAGGGTAGGGAGGGGTAGGCAGGAAGAGAGATAAAATGAGGGAGAAAGAGAAGGAAAGGGAGTGAGAGAGGGTAAGAAGGGATAGACACAGCGAGAGAGAGAAGAAGGGTGAGAAGGAAGAGAGGGTGTGAAGTGGAGCCATGAGGAGAGAGAAATGTAGGGAGAAAGAGAAGGGAAGGGAGTGAAATAGGGTAGGAAGGGGGTAAGTAGAGCGAGAGAGAGAAGGAGGGAGAGACCGGGGGGAGACAGAGGAAGGTCGAGAAGGGATGAAAGAGAGGGACATAGCAAGAGA
Source organism: Nansenia antarctica (assembly GCF_963989245.1). Taxonomy (NCBI): domain Eukaryota; kingdom Metazoa; phylum Chordata; class Actinopteri; order Argentiniformes; family Microstomatidae; genus Nansenia; species Nansenia antarctica. Next base: position 52,186,756 of record NC_137689.1, read on the forward strand.
GAGACGGAAGGGAAGGAAGGAAGAGAGGGTAGGAAGGAGGGTGGGTAAGAGAGGGAGGGTAAGATGATATTGTGTCAGGGTCAGGTCAATGAATTTTCATCCCTGTAGCTGTGAGGATATTTATTCTATTGTCATTGTGTGTGAGTGGTCATTATGGTTATGGATGCTCGCTAGTGTATATTTCCCCTCAGCTAGACTCCACCCAGTGTTGAGTGGTTTGGGTGGGGGTCAGCCTCTTCCTCTTCTGCTGATGTGGGACTATGGAATTTACCCCCCACACCACCATACACACACATGCACACACACACACACACACTCTCTCTCTCTCTCTCTCTCTACACACACAAAACAATTACGCTCCATTGTGTCCTAATGACAGGAACACACATGATGCAAGACAGCAGTAACTAATAACAGGCAGCTGCTGTTGTGTTCTGCATCCCCACACAGACACACCACACACACGCATACACACACACACACACACACACACACCACACACCACACACATACTCACGCACACACACACACACACACACGCACATACACCACACACACACACCACACACACGCACACACAAACACACACACACACACACACGCTACCACCACCATCATCATCATCACATACAGTGAACAGTAAGATGAAGAATGGAGATAGTTCATGCCTCACGACAATCCAAGGCTTTATGTCTCTCAAAAATAGAGACACCGATAAGCTAATCTCAAGTCAAGTCAAGTAGTTTCAGACAATAGTATATTTACTTGTGGTCAGAGCCATGTTGTATCTGTAGCAGCAACAGAGGCTGCAGACAGTGCCTTGTGTTCCCAGACTAATTGTTGATATCGTGGGAAGGCTCCTTCTCCTTTGTTATTGCTGACCATGGAACCTCTGAGCTCCAAACAATGGCAGGAAATTGACCAGGGAGGAGGCAAGAGTGGGTTCCTCCGCGCGCTGCTTCCTCATTGGTTGCCAGCATTAAGAATAACCGAGATCTGAGTTCCTTTGGGAGAGATGGAATGTAGAGTGTGTGTGTGTGTGTGTGTGTGTGTGTGTGTGTGTGTGTGTGTGTGTGTGTGTGTGTGTGTGTACGTATACGGATAGGTGTGGGTGGGTGTGTGTGACATGCGTGCAAGACATGTGTGGTCTGCTAGAATATCCTAGCTCAAGTCTAGATGCTTTTTCATTGCATGCAAGGTTCTGTACAGTAAATACTCATATTGATCCATTGGCTGTTTTGACTGTCAAAATATGAGAGAGCTTTTGTTCCCATGTCAGAATCAATTGGTGTATTTATGATTGCACACAAAGACTGAACATCAGCTTGTGATTTTGGTCACAACTCTTTTTGCCAAGCAGAACCCACAAGGAATTACCCGTGGATTAAAAGGACCGCAAACATGATCCAAAGTTTGGAACCCTACAATATTATTTATGAACTGTATTTACCGTAACATGTACAGTATGTACAGTAACTCACATTCATATAACAATCATATGAACTCAAACCCTGTTGTCCAACCAGAATGATGCTTTCTGTCTCGTTTGCATGTTTGCTTCACTGAGTGCAGCAGCTGAATCCAACATTTACCGTCTGGTGTACCAGGCTTTCACACCACACTGCTCACACATGTGCACTTGCTTTACACCACCATTCTGCTAAAACCCCACCTGGCTTCAAACTGTGTTTGATTGAGTTTGCCTGGTGCAAGGGAACCAATGGAATAGTGGCAAATGTGCACTATAACACTCCAGGCTGGCTCAGGCAAACGCTATTTGAAACAATCTCAAATACTATTTCCCCATTCTGGGAAAGTGTATCCAAACTTTTGACTGGGACTGTAGGTTTGGTTATAAAAAAAACACATCACTATTATTCTGAGTGGCAGTAAAGTCACACCAGCTAAAGCCTGCGTGTGGACAGTTGTCAGGGAAATACTAAATAAATGCTTTGGGAGGAGAAGGGAGGGAGAGAAGGATGTGTACAGTGGAGCCCCTAGACTTTTGGGGGCCCTAAGCAAACAACATTATGGAGGCCCCTGGTAAGGGTCTTAGGCGGGTGACGATGTGGACATTTTAAAATGTATTTATTTCCCTGACACTAAAATATAATACGGTTTTTTACGAAGTTCGCGCATATGCGCGCGCTCGTGTGTGTGTAAGTAAAAAAACTGTCTGAAAGACTAGCGTCTCTTTTACAAAGGAGCCCTGGCCAAGACAGCCACAATACAACAATTACATTTGACATAATAAAAGCACATAAAAACATGCAAAGCACATTACATAAAAACAGTAAAAACAGTAGAAACAGTAAAAACAGTACATGACCACAGGTACAGTAGCACACCTAGTACACATTGCGACATACTGGACCACAAGTAGCATACAAATTACATGCAACATGGAGCATGTAAATGATATTTATATAACGTACTTTTCATCTCAGCGGATTGTTTGGCCCGTCATACAATTACCAGCCAGACCCTGGTTGCGTCTCTCAGCGACTTTTTACTTTTGGCTCTATCTATCTATCTCGCTACAGGTGTCATATAACCCTAACCCATATCCTGTCATATAAAAGTACCTTATTGAATCTCCAGGTAATGTATTTCTGACATCCATCACTTTTGCTGTCGTTAAGATACTTTATTTTTCTGTTTTGGTAGTCTGTCCAATGTGACAATTGCCCTCCTCCACCGGCCCTAGTTTTGGATCTAGCTTGCTGTTCATTATTTTCATGATAAAACGTCATAACATCTTCATATACACCATACAGTAGACACTGAACAGTAGACATAAGACATGTTCATAAATGTTTATCTTATATGTGTATATGTTTGTGAATATGTTTTCTGTTTTTTTGCACCTTCGGAAGAGCCACTACAATTTCATTGTATAGGCAACTGTACAACGACAATAAAGTCTATTCTATTCTATTCTATACAGGATAAATACTGATTAACAGTAGGCTACTTTGGCAAATGCCCATTGAACAGATTTATGTATTATCCTATCTTAAGAAAACTAATGTAACACTCCCATCTGGGGAAAAATTTTGTTTGTTTTTTTTGTTTTTATTTTTTGAATAAAAAATTGGAGGCCCTTTTTGTTTGGTGGCCCCAAGCAATTGCCTTGGTTGCCTCTATGGACGGGGCGCCTCTGGATGTGTACAGTACCTGGTTGCTACTGTGGTCACAGTTATGTTCACTGACCAGAACCCTGGGTTTTTGGTATTTTAAAGCTGCACTAATAACCAAATGGAACTCTAGTTCAACATGACACTCTTAGGGTGCATTCGTAAATACGCTCTGGAAATCTGCTAGTTTCAACTGAAATCAGTTAATTTACGAAAGTTCAGAGAGCACCCGGGTACGCTGTGGCGCTCTCTCTTGGGCTGTTCCTGTGGGATAACCCTTTGAAGAATCATTTTTGGTACCATGTACAGAATGTAAGAATGTGTCCCTGTTCTACAGAGATAGCTGAAGAACCCTTTTTTTTCGGAGATGATATTGTGAGTTGTATCCAGTTGTAATGATATGTTCTCTCCTGCTGTTTTGTGGTTCCAGACTGGAGTCGGAGATCGGTCTGCTGGAGAGCGAGGAGTCACAGATCTCAGCCAAAGAGCAGGTTCTCAGAGAACGACTGAGAGAGACAGAGAGGTCCATAGAAGACCTGCAAAAAGTAAGAGTGAAGATCAGATCCAGATCTGCTGTTGTTTCACCCAGACCCAGACTCAAATAGTATTTTTAATCATTTCAGAGATTAAGCTGTGCTTGATTAAGTTTACTTGGCACAATGGAATAGTATTAAAAATGCAAACCCCACCTGGAGCGCCTGGCTCAAGCAAACACTCAAAATACTTTTTGATCTAGGTCTGATTTTACCTCACTTCAGAGTCATCTGAAATGTGCTGACTTTGACTCACCTGTGGCGTAGTAAATTGTTTCAAATGACATTGCAGTTAATGGAAAAGGTTTTTGAATTAAAGCAAAATGCATCGTTCATGTAGGCTGCTGTCATTATAATCAGAAATGTCTTGCTCACTGAGATGTCTGACTCTTTTTCCTCTTTCCAGAGTTTTCAAAATCAAGATGGAGGTAGGAAAAATCTTAAGCCCACTTCACACCTTCATTAGTTAACAAATATTCCCTCATTTTATTATTAATTAGCTATGACATATTTTTGTCAATCAATCCAGAGGTTGAAAAGACCTGAATTTCAATTCACCTCTAGAATTAATGGGATCAAAACTAAGTTGACCATCTATACTGATACCGTATGTACACATACACACACATACACACACACACACATTCACTCCCACACTTTCTGTCCAGCCTCCCACATATGATGGAGAATGCAGGCATAGCTAGCTAGCTCCTACTGGTTGTGTATTAGTGACCCCTCTCTCCCTCACTACTCACCCCTCATTGCCTTTGTAAACCCGGAGGGGTCCCTCTCTCTGTGTCACACATTAGGCCCTTGGACCGTTTCCCTACTGCCTCAGCGAGACTATTGAGCTGGACACATAAGGCAATGACTCGGCACTCTGTTTACCCTGATCCACCTATTCACCGGGAATCCCCCTGATCCCAGGCACGCTTTGTTCCCCCCTAATACACTCCCCTCTGCTTTTGCCTGCCTAAGCACTGGGTTGCTGGGGAAAGAGAAAGGGATAGAGAGAGAGAGAGAGAGAGAGAGAGAGAGAGAGGGAGAGAGAGAGAGAGGGAGAGAGAGAGAGAGAGAGGGAGAGAGAGAGAGGGGTACTGGGAGAGAGAGATAGATAGAGAGAGAGAGAGAGTTAAAGTTAGGAGGGGGAGGGGGTAAACCAGGGGGGCGTTGGACACTGGGGGTCGGTTTTGACTTCCTCTCCTGCTCTCCGCCCCGACAGATGCGGTGAATTACGTCCGTTCTCAGATCCCAGACCACCCAGAGATATACACCCAGACTCGGGCCACTGCCCCTGGGGACGACCCGCTCCCAAAGAAGCCTGGTAGGTGCTGGGGGTTTGGGGGAGGGGGGAGGGGGTGAGGGTGGGTAGGGTGTGGTGAAGGGGGCGGGGGGGGGTTGTTGCTTGTTTTGGGCCGGAGCCAGGGACTGGTAATGGGGATTACAGACATGAGATGGAGGCACAACGTGGCGACCAACAGCCTCCATATAGGACCGCACACACACACACACGCACACACACACACACACACACACACACGCATGCATGCACACACACACACACACACACACACACACAGTTTCCATATGACCAGACACACACATACACAAACACTGTGTCTGCGCGACCACATGCACACACACACACACACACACACACTTCACACACACACTTCACACTCCACCAGCTCTTTACTAATAACACTCGCAAATGTCAAAGATAGCTGGCTCATCCTCTGGCTTAGCGTAACCACCTAGCAGACAGACACTGTAACACACCTGTCGATCAAAGAGCTGTGGTTCAAGAGCTCAGGCTTATGACAAATTCACACTGACAAGTTACATTGGAAGTTGTTGAGCGTATGTAGTATGTAATGTTGTTAAGTGTTGTGGTGATGTATGCATAGCTGTTTTGAAACATATGACATGACATTCTATGACATTATGACACGTGTCATGTTAATACAGTGTATTTCTGCTTCAGTGTTTCTGCTTGTATTTCCAGTGTGTTTTGCACTGTCCTGCAATTCAAAGCTAACCCTATTAGTATTGAATAGAACGATTTACAATTACCTTCTATTTGTTTCTGACATGCGACAACATCAACAATAAAGTCAATGTCAACACATTGTTTTGCACTCCATGCTGACCAAAGAGGAATCATTCTATTGCATTCAAATCAAATGCGATTCCAGATTCTCTAACAGTAAAGTGTACCTAAAGGTTAACACATTGTAACAATACATGGTGATGTAAACAGAGGAAAGGGAACAAGAAAAAAACAACCCATGAAACAGTCACATGTGACATGAGTGAGAGAATCAGAGTGAGTCATGGAGAATGCATGTCAGTACAAATGTCAACTGGGTTGTGGAGGATCAACAACAAACTGGGTTGTTGTCACTCACCAGCCATGTGACATGTAAACAGTGTGAGGCAAAGGTCAGCTGACTTGACCAAAGAGTTTACATCAGAATGTACATCAGGGAATGGGTTTGGTTTGCTGTTCACATGTGAAACTGATAGTTTAGAGTGATATAGCGTTCAGTACTTTGAGGGTTCTCTCTTTAAACTTCAAAGTATATGAAAAGCATCTGACATGACATAAAGATGTGCAAGACACACACTACCGGTCAAAAGTTTTCAAAACCTCCATTTTATTTATTTTATAATCACTCAGTAAGTTGAATTGAGTCCATCTTAATGCAAGGATAATAGTTTATGTAATTTTGGAATTAATATATTTGTTTCATAGGGTCTCTGATTTGCATAGGAATCAATCACACACTGTGTGGATCAGGTTGTCATTGCAAACTGAGCAAATGGAGAGGAACAAAACTGCAGGAATGCGGGAAACAGGAATGCGACCCTGAAGCCTGGGGAGACTTACAAAAATCTACAAAAGAATGGTGGAGAGGAAAAAGCACGCTCGATGGAACAACATCATCTCAGTCACTCTACAAAATTGGTCTATAACCAACCAAGTGGCCAAAAGGAATCCCTTAATGGAGCATAATCTATCTCATATCTATAGTTGTGTTTGCAACAATTAATTCAAGTGATATAGCAAAAAAAGTGGCTGGAAATGTATATTTCGTTTTACTACAAAGCATTACGTTTAGTGAAAATTCAGCACATGCAATGCAGTTTCCACACCATCTCTCATGTGAAGAATAGTGGTAGCTTCATCATGTTATATTAAAAATATATTAATTCCAAAATTACATAAACTATTATCCTTGCATTAAGATGGACTCAATTCAACTTATTGAATGATTTGTTGATTTTTGCAAAATGTAAATAAAAACTGGAAACATGTAGGTGTTTTTTTTGCCAAACTTTGCTAAACAGTTTACCGGTATGTTGAGAAAACACAAACATTTTGTAATGGAATTCATTGCATTTAGCAGACGCTTTTATCCACAACAATAAGTAAGTCTTTGAAGGTAATTGTTCAGTTATGTAAGAATAATGACATTTAAGAGAATGCTTGATGTATAGTACAGCAATGCTATCTATCTATGTATGAATAATCCCTAATGTGCACTATATGGGCTGGTTTCCTGGATCTAGTTTAAACCTAGTGCTAAAATAATCAGCATTTTCTTTAGAGAATCTCCATTGAAAGTGTGATTTGGTGATTTGGTGCCAAATAGAACGTTTTGATTCTTAGCATGATGAGTAACCATATGTTATGTTCTGTGTGTGTTTCCCACCCTGTCTGAAGCCATGTACGCTATGGAGATCAACGTGGAGAAAGATAAGAAGACGGGCGACACCAGGATCCTATCAGCCTCGGCGGTGAGCCCAGACGAGGTCCCACAGCGGGGGGTGAAGGTTTACGATGACGGGCGCAAAGTGGTGTACGAGGTCCGCTCGGGGGCCTCCACCACCCTGGAGAATGGGGTGCACCCCTGGAGCTCTGCAGAGGTGGACGAGCTGATGCAGCGCGTGGGCCAGCCCAACAGCGGCCGGGTGGAGGGGGGTACGGCCAAGGTGATGGTCACCCCCGCTGACCCCCCCTCCCCTGACCCCAGCTCCGCCCCAAGCACGGCCCCACCGCCCGTCCCTTACACCCTGCCCCAGACCTTACTCAAGGAGACCAAGCTGGAGATGATGCGCGGAGGCGGTGATCAAGGCTTAGGCCCGGTGACCACTCAGCCCGGCTCTCGCCACCAGTACGAAGGCGAGGTGACAGAGGCCCCTGAGGCCACGTCAGAGAAGCCTGTCACTATGATCTTCATGGGATACCACAGCGTGGAGGACGAGGACGAGAGCAAGCGGCTGCTGGGCTTCGACGGCACCATCAAGGCCGAGATCGTCCTGATCGACGAGGACGACGAGAAGTCGCTGCGGGAGAAAACGGTCACTGACGTCTCGGCGGTGGATGGCAACGCCGCCGACCTGGTGTCCGGCCGGCCGCTCTCTGACGCCGCCACTGAACTGTCCTCGGAGGGCAAGGACGACAGCTCGGCCACCACCAAGGAACTCCCCCTGCCGACGCCAGGTATAGAAAAGAAAAAGCGCTGCCAGTGCTGTACGATCATGTGATCATGTGACCTCTTTTACCCCCGCCCCCTTCCAAAATTCAACTTCCTCTTTTTCCTGACCTGGGAAGCACATTCAAACCAAGGCTCTTCTTCCCTAAGCCCCTCCCCCTCCCCGGTTACTAACAGACCTCCGCCACCTCTGGACCTGCTGATTGGCTGTACACTCTTATCTGAGCCTCGACTTTTCGGGTGCACACTCTCTCTCTATCTGAACTACAACCTGGTGATGCACTCTCTCTCTCTCTCTCTCTCCCCTCTGTGAGCTGGGAATCACTCTCTCCTCTGGCCTGTCTCCGTTATGTATTAGAACACCAAACAACATCCAAACCAAGCATAGAATCAGTCGTTTATTGTATCCAATATACATACTAGGGCATGGTGTTATGTTTGAGTAATCTGCCATGAGAGTCGACGAGAGGACAAAATCAAGACAAGTCAGGTGAAGAAAGATGTACCTGTAACAATACAACAATACAACAACAAATACAACTTACTATCCTTTCCATGCCAGTGAGCTTGTTCAGATCATAGCTCCTTCTAAGTTGTTCCACTCAGACATGCTCCTATTTCAAGAAGTGTCTGGCACTCAAACAAAACGGATGTACACATACACAGATGTGTCACCCCTACAACTGTCCAGTGGCCTTACTGAAGCAAAATTAGGTTTTCCCTGTACCAATCAGGCTGCCAGTGTTAGTTATGAATTAATAGCTGTTATCATGCCAGACACTTACAATAGGCTTGCATTGTACATAATATGCTCTCCTCATAACATGTGCAGAGTGTAGGGGGAACTCTGCCTTGGTATCTGTGCCTATTTATTCTCTTGTATGAAAAGTAATAGACTTATTTCAACTTTGCTGTTGTATTTGAATGTTTTTTGTTTTTTTTTGCTTTTGAAAACAAAACACGAAAGGCCATTGAATGGACTTCTGTATCCACGAAGAAGAAATCCTCACCAACGCACATACTAAGTGCTCTGACTCAGTGGACTCTGGCTTTCAGGTTTCTGTCTGTCCAACTCTCTCTCTCTCTCTCCCTCTCTCTCTCTCTCTCCCTCTCTCTCTCTCTCCCCCTCTCTATCTATCTACCTATTCATCTCAATGGCTTGGTTCAGAGATGGTGGTTCTCAAGGTTAAGGCTATGTGCCAAGAACAGAGTAGGAACTAGGGGGTCTGATTGATTCATGATGTGCTCCTTTCCCCCTTTATTATGGTTCAACATCCTATTCTAGGCTCTGCAGAACCACGACTGCCAATCGAAGCTTTCCAGCTGCATATCTCTTGTGTATCAAACTCTCTTATCTTACTTATGTACAGAAAAGTAAGAAAGTAAGAAGAGAAATGTGATTATGTCTTAGTGGGCGCTAATGCAGAAGTTTCACACACTGCCATTCTATTGAGAAGGTCTGAATCAACCAAGGCCCCAGATCGGATTTGCATTACATGCCCTGAACCAGTTTACATGTAAAGTTAACATGGTGCTAAATCATTATAGGGCCTTGGTTATGGTCTGTAGCTGTGCACAAACAATCACATGGAAACTGTACACCACCAATAGACCCCTACAAAATGGAACATTTAAAAACCAAAAACTGACAAATGATTGATATTTGACGTGTTACATTCTGATATCACTGCGTTTACAGTTAGCATCATTCGCGAACGTGCAGAAATATTAAAGCTTGCTATCAAAACAGGAAGCTTCAAGGCTTCCTCAATAGACTCTTAGGGTGTGAGCGAACCTGACTGCTTTTTACCACCAGCAAACACACAGACCAATCAAAGTAGCTATCGCAGTAGGCTAGCTCTATAAAGTAGCTTGTTGTGGGGGTTGGCACTGTTAGCAATGATAAACACACATATCCACTGAGGGACAAAATAAATCTGTGAGCCAAAATGTTCAAACTAAATTCAAAATGAATAACATTAGAATATTGTTCAAAATACATATACCTGTATTTATACAATATAAAAGATGTCTGAAATGCAGATCACATATAGGCATACATGTTCTACAATGTACTGTATATCTCATGTTTGAACCCTTTCATACTACAGTGGTTGGAGGTTCATTTCGAGATATTACAAGTACAGGAAGTGGCAGTGTGTTGTGCTTTGGTGAAGCCTAGCACAGTCAAAGCCCCTACGTCGCTCACCCAACCTCAATAATGTGAAGGTATCTTAGTCCTTGATGTGTGAACAGCCAACACTGACATCTCTTAGTGGTACAGCGTGTTCAAACACTATACTGTGCCTCGCTAAACCCAGGTCAATCCCAATCTGTGATCAAGGTTAGTGATTTGCACAGTTTCACACAGTACACACAATACAGTACGCCTGTAGATAAAGAATGTATATACGCTCTATAGTGCTAATTTTATTTTCCACTTGTATTTATAGAGATTATAGTGAAAACAATATATACATATTATTTGTATATATTTTATGCATCCAGAAATTCCATAGGTCCTAAACAGGGTCCTGGGTTATTCTTTCACTAATATCCACTGCTTTGCTGTGTCTGTTGAGTCTCACTAACTAACCCTCCACCCCTCCCTTCCTCTTCTCCACCCCACACACTCTCATGACAACAGAGTGATATCAACATAGGAGTTTGCTCCTAAACACAACGCTGTGTTCATACGCCCACAAGTTGCTCTTTAATTCAGAGCTGGGGCACTCTAATCGCAAAGCCATCATATTTTTTTATAACAACTTTGAGTTTTTTTCCCCTCCCCTAGAGTGTATTGAAGTTTGCTTTGTATGAACAATGATTTGCAAAGATTTTCTTTTACTATGAATTATTGATATACATTTTTACAGGGCTGGTTTCAGACCTTGCTAATTATTTAGAGGGGCAGTATGCTAAACCTACAGAAGTAGGAAATTAACAGTGGGGTGATATTATTCAATAACCTCCATCTTTAAACCAAGCACAAATGATTACATGCTGATACAGAGGTCACCACTACGGAAAGGGGTTTCAATGCAATTGTCTCGCAACAACCAAACCTTCTCCAGTAATAACATCGGCTTTAACTTATGGATTTCATTGCAATATTGAAAAGTCATCTGAGACTGCGGAAATGCATCAAAATCAGGTTGAAATCATATAGTTGTGTATTACCCGGTGTTAAATAATTTTTAAAAAGAAAATACTGACAGTCTCACTGTCACTATTGTCCCCTGCCTCACCTGACCACCTGCTTCTCTGAGCAAGGCTGTGGTTGGTTCTGTAAACGTTTCTGCTTCCTTATTGGTTTGAAGGTAGATAGGCTGTGGACACTTGTTATATTGAGAGATCTAAAAAAAAAAAAAAAGGAACAATCTAAATGTTTAATACCCACAATAAAATCCAGACCACAAGCTTCTAACCAGTCATCCAAACTGTGCACGAGGGAGACTTGGTTCGAACCCTACCCATCACACACTCGTACAGGACACATGTACGAGAAAGATTCATCATTTCTAATTCTGTTTCTCCCATCATGTTTTAGAAAACTGTCTTTACAATGTTGCTTTGCTTAATATTGTAACTCTAATACAAAATAATTTATGGGTGGGGCTCTCATCTATTTTATGTGGATGTTAAGGAAACATAATACACTAGAAAATACACACAATACTCTCACTTAGCAGATCATATTGTTGCCATATTTTATATAGTGTGGTCTGCTGACATTCAGTCTAGAGGTGAGTAGACCTGTGATCACTAACACAGGACAAGGCAATAGCATTAGGTTGACCTTGCTTCTTCAACATCAAGTTGGGGCTTGGGTCTGACAATATCAATATTCCAACACTCATTTATCCAGGTGAATTCCTTACATGAATCACTGAAATTGATTATCGATACAGAATGCTGTATGATACAGCATAGTATAGATGTGTCACAGATTCATCATTATAGAGGTGAGCATCTCTGTAGATGATTCCTTTAGTTTTTAAAAAGATCTACAAATATCACTGTCACTATGTTCGTCTGTATCTATGGTGCAAAATATGGTGTTTTGAAGACATGGGAACCTACCGTATGGTAATCATAAGGACTTATTGGTGAAACGCCTCTGACTCAATGTTGTTTAGCAGCACAATTGTTAGCATCTGCCACACTGCCATATATCCATATACAGAAGACCATCTGATATGTGAGACTTACTTTGAAAAAAGCTTCCGTGGTACAATTTCTCTCTGTCTAAAAAGCGAATGGGAATGAATACACTTTGCCATGAAACCGCTGTGCTTTTCAAATGAGAAAACATCTGTATTTTTGTAACCTACCTGAGGTGTAGTTTTATTTTTTATTGTTCCACCCTCTTCTCCTTTTTTATGATTATGATACTCACTCTATCGCTCTCTCTTTCATACATAATCCAAATCCCACTCTCCAATCCCACTCTCTCTCCAATCCCACTCTCTCTCTCTCTCTCTTCCTCTCTCTCTCTCTCTTTCTCTCTCTTTGGTTCGAACTGCCAGTCACCATGCTGTAACAGTGGCTTTCCCTCTGTATGGTATACCTTAGTCAAAATAAACTGCATTTTTTTCACTGTGCCTACCCACCTGTGTCTTTGCTATGGTTCTTTCTCTAACTCACTTTTCCATCGCCAGGACGCACTCTACTCCCCTCTTTGCCTGGGCCCACTGCATCCTTATCAACTTACCAGCACCACTAACGTCACATGTATAAACTGTATGCTGAATTCCAAATCGACCCCACTAAACACTTCTGTGCTGTAAGGATTGATACTGTATGTTTAGCAAATATTGCAACACCTTTGTATAGGCTGGGTAGAATTCACACTGCATCGTTGACACCAATCCAATCCGCTCAGATCTACAGGAGTGTGACTAAGTGGCTAGGGGTCGATTTGGGATTCAGCAATGGTCAACCTTTCCTCAGCATAACTAACACAGTTCACACACTTCCTCTTCACTTCTGCTGCTACTACCAGGGCTGCTCTGCCATTCATGACTTAACCCAACACAACAAACAAGCAGATATCTATAGTATAATAGTATACTGGAACTACAACCAGTGAAAAGTAGGGATTAGCCATTTTTGTAACAGTTTTCCCAACTGCTTTGTAAATTGTAAATGTTAAAATGGCAGCGGAGTAGATGTTCTGGGACATTTTGTAACTCATTGGGATTTTGAGTCGTATTGACTGTGATTGCAATTTGTTATCTAGGTACAATGTAAAGAAATCTATTAATTTGTACAAATATTGATGAAATATGTCTTGACTTCGGGGTAAGTAATTCACAGTTTCCAATGTTTTTTAAAAAACAATCCCCTTCCATTTATGATCAAACTTATATTAACACTGACTAGAAGATAGTAGTAGAGCATCTAAACTTACACACCCTCATCTTAAGCTCTTGATTATGTTCAACCCATTACCTGCATGTCACACACACTCTATAATGATCATTTGCATATGCATATTAAGGTTAGTCTGTGGTGTTGATTGAAAGGAGCTAATTGATTGCGATGATTAGCATGGTTCTATATGGAAGAGTAGGTCTCAAAGATCATGTATAATGCAGTATGTTAGGAATGATCCATTATTACATTGTAGTCATTAGTTCAAGAGAGTCAGATGTATATCTTAAAGAGAGCACACTCCAAACTTTGAGACAAACTCAAATCAAATCAATTCACAAACAGAATGTGAACAGCCCACTTGAGGAGATCCTCTCCACAAGTACTATAATCATCCATCCCAGACCTTCTCTATCGTTTTCCCTGCAGTGCACTTGTACACTCCTCTCCACAGCATAGGATTGGTGTAGCACCATATCATTAAACCAATCCTATGCTTTCAATAATGTGTATGGGGATTGGGTCAAGTGTACATTTCAGGCAAAGGATGTAGATACAGGGTCTGTGTTTGGGTTCTCTAATCAGCTGTGTCAGTCATCACAGATCAGATCAGGCCGGAATTCAGTAGTTCACAACATTGTTGAATGCTCAGAGAGTAATATATTGTTCAGAACAGGCATGCTGTATAATGTGTGGAACACAGACTAAGGATTCATGTCAGCTCTATTCATGCTATTTCTAATTGCAACGTTCAGCGTGTTGCACCATCCTGGACATGAGCCACATAAAACATACTGCAGGATCTTCCAATCCTGTGTGGCTCTATGGCGACCCCCTCCCTCTCTTTGTGCCACTGCAGGGAAGTCACTGAAAATAACAGACTTGAACACACACTGCAGGCAAACTGTTGTGGTGCTGTGTGCCTGCACCATGGAAATGAAGGTGCTGGAATTGATGTTTTGCAGTGTCATTTTCATCGTGCGTGCAAAACGCTCTCTGATCAGATCACAAACACCAAATAGGCCTACTAGGACACACCAGGAAGTGAAAGAGCACACACTGTAAGCTCACAGCAAGAGGATGCTGACAAAACCATTGTAATGTTTCTTTAAATGAACAATTTCAGTTGTGTGATGCATACAAAATAATATTGCCTTATAAACAAGCCTAGCGCCTTTCACGGAACCTTGGTGCAGCCATTGCTATAGACTATCATGCAACTGCACTGTTAAAAAAAGAGTTTGGAAACGCAATGAAATTGGACACATTCTTGCAACTAGGTGTTATAATGATTTGAATGGATATGATGTACAATGCGTTATGCTGCATTACAGGTAATAGATAGTAGTATTTCTTTATCATGAGATTATTTGTAATGCTGCATAAACATGGTTTAAGAATATCCATGAAAACCATACAATGTTATATAGCCTCATGAACATTCCGAGCAGCTTTTATAGTTGATGCAGCCACAGCAGGAGAGGTCATTGTAAAGCGCTTTGGAATAAGCTATATAAGTGCAGTCCATTTAACAGTGCGGTAAGATACGAGAGGCCTTGATACGTAAAACACATTTCAACAGTTAAGGGATCGCTTGCCCCATGTTGCATTGTCTTATGAATATGTTAATAACACTGTACATGCAGTGAAGTAAGTGAGGCTGAGCCACCTTAATGTGGCCTTTAGTGTACCGCTCACTTTATGATAGAAAAGCAGAGGGTGAGAGATCAGTCTTATCAAAATGATCATTACAGAAAGACTCTGTGATGTAACCCCGCTGGTGGAACGAGCTCCCCACCGCTGTCAGGACTGCAGAGTCCCTCCCTATCTTCCGACCCATCTCTTCAGGCTACACCTTAACTGTCCCTCCTGAAACCTCCCCATCCTCCTGTTCAGTTTCTCTACTGTATATTAACAACAACAAAAAATACCTTCTTCTAGCATTATGACTGCCAATAGCCCCTGGCCCGAGCAGAGATTACTTTTCTTGCGATGACTGATGGATAGATGATTCACTTGTATACACAAATGTATTTGTTGTAAGTTGCTTTGGATAAAGGCGTCTGCTAAATGCCAAACATGTAAAAGTAAATGTACGGTAATCCAGTAACCTCAGGCCCAGAGCACCAGGAGATGGGCTCTGCTGATGAGATCACAATGAAGAGTCATGGCAACATAGTATCTCTAGGAACACATCTACTACAGTACTACACACACATATGAGCACATGCACACACACACACACACACACACACACACACACACACACATACACACACACACATACATACACACACACACACATGAGCACATGTACACACACAAACGCACACATGCAAACAACACACAACACACAACACAACGCATACACACACACACACACACACATCTCAAACACACACAACAAAATAGGCCTGTCCTCTGGGAGAACATGTAATCAATTTATCTGAAGACAACAGAAGGGGCTCATACGCTGTAACACAGACAGGGAAACACCTAAGTCAATGCAATGAATCCACACATGCATTACTGTGATAAGAAACCACATACAGTACACAGCTCTGGTGGCTTGTAGTCCGAGAAACATACTGCTGCATTATGTGTTTAGTATTGTATTTGATATGGGGATAACATGATGAGGAGGAGGAGGAGGAGCAGGAGGAAGAGGAAGATGAGAAGGAGGAGGAGGAGCAGAAAGAGAAGGAGGATTATGATAATGATGATGATGACAAGGAGAAAGAGAAGCAGAAGGAAGATGGTGATGATGATGATGATGGTGATGATGATGATGATGATGATGGTGATGGTGATGATGATGATGATGATGATGCAGTCACATGTCCACTTCAGCTCTGTTCTTATAGCTGTGTGTTTGTGTTCTATCTTAGGTAGCGGACTGACTACAGGGAATGGATTAATGGCTGCAGCTGTGGCAAAGCCTCCCCACACTGCAATGGTGAGTCTATGAACTTTCACCCCTTATATCATATTCCCCATATGCAGTTGTATCATGAGGGCGAGTGATAACGTGTGTAATAGGGACCCAGGGCGTGTGACTTGAATTCAGACACACATTCTGCAACGTGTAGATTACTTCAAATTCCCTGCAATACAGTATACAGTGTTTTTCATAGGAGGCTTTTCAGCGGTATATACAGCGTCTCTCTAGTCCTCTCTGTTCCTCTGTTTGTCGGCCTCTGACACATACATGTATACAGTCTGGGAGAGAGGATAATCATCCCTCCGTCTGGACAATGTCTTCGCTAAATGTTCCTCTCTAAGTGACACTAAGATCCTTCAATTCCATTGCTCTGCCATCATTTGCATCATGTACATTTACGTCATGATTAGGTAGCTATATGTTCCTATTTGTACAAGTATTGTATTTTCTGAAAACGTTAAAACATTATTGCTGAGAGTCTAGTTTTGCTCCTTGTTATGATTGAGCCTCAAACAGAAACCATACAATTTAGAAATCTAGGCTACGGCCTAGTATGTTATGAATGTTGAACTGCATTGTCTGTTATTATGTAAGTAAAAACAATGGTTTGGTCAGGAGAATGGATGATCTGGACCCGGATGAAAGGCAGACAGAGGGCAGAGGGCTTCTGTTAAATCTCTGCGTCTGGTTGTGTTTATCCATCTGGTAATAACATGTACTCCAGATGTCCCTAATGGTTGTTTATACTGTCGCATCCTGGATGTCATCAACCAAATGCAAACTATTAGTAGGTCTCTCTAATCTTATGGTTAATAACATAGTCTTGATTAAGGTATGGCTCACATTACTTTCAGTATTTAGCCCATAGACTGCAGAAAACTTGGCAATAGGGTTAGATTGAATAGGATTCAAGTCATTTCTTAAGTTAAGCGCACTACTGCATGACAACCTCTCACAAGGGGAGTTATGTAAGTGTTTGTCTCCACACATTAGCCACGTTACATAGCCTATAATAGACTGATAACGCACATGACATGACAAGACAATTAGTCACAGTAGAGCAGACTTTGGGTTTGTGTGACACATCTGGGGTGTGTGCTACATGATGGTGACGTCCGTTTTAAAGGAGGCATAGTTGGGATGCCTTTAACTTCAGACATTTCCTCTAATCAGATGACCAATCGATTATTGTTGCACGACTTAATTGTTCTAGAGAGTCTGTGTACTGTGTGTTTGTTATTGTCCACGGAAAAAAATCCCTTCATTCGCAGCTTTAAACATCCACTATTGACCTCCGGGGGCCACGTTTCGCCGGGTGAGGGAGGGGGGGGGAAACAAAAGCAGGATGAGGGCCAGATTGTTGCCCCAGCTGAATAGAGGGGAGCGGTAACCCGAGCTGGCCCTCCGTTCTCATTGTGTGGCCTCGGCTGTGATCAGTCCCTGTGATTGCCCTAGAATGAGAGAGAAACCTCCAGGACTACATTAGCCTTGCATTATTCAACAGAAAGACGGAGAGAGAGAGAGAGAGAGAGAGAGAGAGAGAGAGAGAGAGAGAGAGAGAGAGAGAGAGAGAGAGAGAGAGAGAGAGGGGGGGGGGGGTTGAGAGAGAGAGAGAGAGAGAGAGAGAGGGAGAGAGAGAGAGAGAGAGAGAGAGAGAGAGAGAGAGAGAGAGAGAGAGAGAGAGAGAGAGAGAGAGAGAGAGAGAGAGAGAGAGAGAGAGAGAGAGAGAGAGAGAGAGAGAGAGAGAGAGAGAGAGAGGAGGGGACAGTTCCGCGCTAGTGAGGCAACAGAGGAGGCTCTGGCTCTGTGCGTAAACGCTCAATGTCATCCCATCCCAGTCAGAACTGCTGCAAGCTTTCTAAGCAGGTCTGCTGCTCCACATCTCGCCGGTAAACCGGACGCATCAGTTGCGCAAATTCCATCTACTGAAGTGGGGTTATTCCCTACGTTTAATATTACCGTTAGCTTGCAATCTCTGAAGCCCGCAGCACGTTTGTGGAATCCTGACAGACACAGCGCTTGATGCCTCGCTCTTTGCAAAGGTATGTGTAAGTTATAATAATACACATTAGGTCATTATTGCACCGAATTATTTGATCGATACCCCTGAAGATTGTGCGTCATGCTAAATAGTTATATGTGTGGTGAATACACGATTGAGTGTACGGATGAAAGTATATCACCAGCTTCGCTCGTGTTTGTATTGTTTTAGGCTATATGACAATAAATGCATTCGTTGTTTTTGGACATTTAACGAATAACACTGTAAGCAACCCGGAGAGGATACGATAGACCCGCTGCGTCCTGTGAGAGTTGCCCAAAAGAGGTCAGTAGAGCAGACTGCTGCAGAGGTTTTCTCACTTCTCTTGCAGCATATCATCATATAATATGATATGACCTTAACACAAACTACCTGTGCAAACAAGCACACATTGAGCTTGGGGCATGTTGATATTATGCTTATTGATAATACTATAATTAGCCTATTGTGTTTTGTGTTTTGTGTTTAACCACATTTTATAAGTCACAATGCCTTAAAAGTGTCTTATGTTATCTGTTTAGTACATTCAAAGCTTCAGATAGTTCCTCCACTCCATACTTGGCTGCCTGCGTCATCCTGGAGTTTTCTTGCAATCAGTTATTATTCACAACATCA
Organism: Nansenia antarctica; assembly: GCF_963989245.1. Lineage (NCBI taxonomy): Eukaryota > Metazoa > Chordata > Actinopteri > Argentiniformes > Microstomatidae > Nansenia > Nansenia antarctica. The sequence continues at coordinate 52,205,898 of NC_137689.1, forward strand.
GGTGGTGTACTGCTGGTATTTGTCTTATATTCCATATTCACAGTCGGGTAGTTGTCAGTATGGGGTTTTGTGTTACAGAAATAGCCATGGCCTGTCTGCTGAGCTGAGCTATATCATTTCAGCTGTTTATTGTTTTAGCTGGGACAGCAAATGCTGTAGTTAGAGACCTCTAACTGCAGACCTGGGTGTCAGCTATGGTGATTGGCTCCATCACCAGAACTCCGCTATTTTAACTGTCAGGGAACAGTAGCATACAGTACATTCACTTGCCTGTGGGTGTCATTCATTGTAACCTGTGTGTGTGTATGTATGTGTGTGTGTGTGTGTGTGTGTGTGTGTGTGTGTGTGTGTGTGTGTGTGTGTGTGTGTGTGTGTGCGTGCGTGCGTGCGTGCGTGCGTGCGTATGCGTGCGTGTGTCTGTGTGCATGCATGCGTGTGTGCAGGCCCAAGTCCATCAATTACAGATAAAGGTAAACCACAGTGAGTGTACTAAGGATGACGTATTGGAGGTGTTTACCACTTTAAAGCTGACGCCCCCCACAAGGTGTTCCTCTCATGGATATTATTGCCAAACCATACCTGTCTATAAAGTACAGCATACACATTCAGAGTGAGCTTTCTGTCCTGTTTTCCTGATTGAATTGATCCTGACCCATTTAGGTCTTCAAAATTAATCTCTACTGTCTATATGCTTGCTGACACCAGTGTCCTTTGTACAATGGAGTCTACTGTCATGTAACACTGACATGCGCAATCAATTACATACGCTGTAGAAATCAATAGGGAGGTCTGATTCAACGGCATGACAGCCGCTGTGTGCCTTGTGTCCTTTGCTGCTGCAGTTAATTGACTGTCTCAGTTAAAAGGCACTTGAAGGTGACTGGTTGCTAACAATCAGGCGACTGAAGCATGTAGAGTGTTGAGGGACTATAGTTGTGTCTGGGGAGTAAAAAGGTTAAGTACATCAATCTTGCTTCATGAATCGCTCCTGTTGCAGTAAGCACATAATTAGCAACACATTTGCTAAGTGAAAAGGTACACAGGTGCCTCTGTCATTGTTCATAGGAAAGAAGATGTTTACTGTGTCCTCCTCTTTCTGTAATGGAAGGAGTGAACACTCACTTTAAGCCTGGGGGGTATCGTGAATACATTGGTAAAGATGGACCGGCAAAACACAAAGTGGCAACAGGATGATACTTGTGATGGAAATAGTAGCAGATTATTGTCCAACCACCTCCAAATGTCCAATTGAACACCTGCGGATAGAAGGTTTTTATTTAGCTCTCTGTCCTCCCTGTGTCCGACTGTGCTCTCAATCAGATAGATTGTCCTTCAGACAAAGAGAGTGTTTACCCCCAGCGGTCTAGAGATGAGAGCTTGAGGGGGGAAACGTTGGATAGGAACAAAGTTATCTTTTATGTCTTCCTTTAAAACTCGCCCGTTTCCCAGAAAGCAGATGACGTAACCACTAATGGAAGTTCTCATGGTTCTGAGAGAATGGGGTTTGTGAAGCAGTAGGAGGAGGTCTCCTCCAGTGGCTTGAGGTGTTTGTTGTCTTCAAAGGTTGTGGAGAATGGCTAATATTTCATTTTCATTTTCCCCTTGAAGACTATCTCAGACACTTGCAAGAAGTGATTATTTGATTTGCGATTGGACGAGACTCAACAATAGCTCCTGCCGATCAGTGTCTGTTGCATCTTCAGATGTGGGTTCAACGGTTTAAACAATGACCACTTCTATGGCTTAATGGCAACTTTGTAAACCCTTTGTAATACCTATAAAACATGCTTAAAATGTTCTATGAAGAATCCACTGTTATGAAAGGCTTATGAAGGCTTATGCCTGTCTCCGCTGCTGTTCTGTTCAAACACCATAACCGCCCAGGGGGGGAGACAACGACTACTACAGCATCATCTTTGTTTAAATCAATTGCTTTACCAGCTCTCTCTGTCTGTCTAGTGGCCATTAGTATACTTTGCAACTCGTAAACAGAGTTAGTTTAGTCACACAATACTGAGACATGTGGCTGTTCACATGTTCATGCATCAGAGCTGACTCACGAGATGTGACAACATGCAATGCAGCAATAATACAGAACACTTGTCAGGCTTTTTGGGCATCCTATTCTCTTCAGAATGGAACTGAAGTCCCCAGGGATAGTTTCTTTTCACAGCTGTTGGACAAAGACATTCAAGTCTGAACAAGTCAGTTAAAAATAACCAGAATTTTAAGTGGCTCCTAGTGTTTTGTGATTATTTGCAGCTATTTTGGCTGGGGACTGGGGGACTGAGTGACAGTGCTACTGAAGTGAATAACAGGAGGTAATGGACTCTGTGTCAGGTGACGGAAACAAGCTTCTTGTGAATCCTGCTCTGTAATGGAGGAAATTAATGAGATCTCACAGCTGGGCTAGCTTGGAACAATAAAAATGAACCTGAATAGGCCAGTTATAAAGCCTACACAAACGCTGTCATAACACATTAAGCTGGCTTCATGTGTTGAAGGTGTAAGAATGGTCCAAGACCACTTTTACTAAAGCATTTCTGTCCAAACATCTGTATTGGATGCTTGTCCTCAGCAACCATTTCCTCTCCTCCGTTGAAAGCTCCACAGAGGGAGATTGAGAGCATCCTCTCTCCATTGTGAGGCACTGGAGGGAGGGGAAATGTGAGGATTTCTGGTTATTCATAAAAAGCCATCAGAATGGAAGTGCTGATAACACACTTATTAGCTACCCCAGGATATCGATGTGTGTTAGCATCTGGGATCCAGAACCTGTACGTTCACCTCTATGACTGTGCAATTGCAAAGGTCACTATGTAACGACAATGTTAATACTGTACGATGTTTTTTAATTATTGTGCAATTATTATCTATGCTAATATTAGCCAATATACAGGGATGAAGGGAGTTGGTCATGTACTGAAGGGTCAGAGTGCAAAGGAGTGATCTTCATACCATGGCTGCATCAAAGTCTCAGTCTAAACAGGAGGAAGACATGGGACAGGCTCAGCAAAAAATACAATAAAACTCTCTGTGCTAACGCCTAGCATTACAACCCGACAATTGTTGAAGTAAAAAAACCTGAAATATCTATATACTGTATATTTGTACAATTTGCATCATCAAAGCAATAGATGTCAAGCAACTCAAACTCGTGATTACAAAAATGCACAGTTCAGAAATGTCATGTCTTTAAACAGTAGGCAGTGGTCATTTGTTTTCTAGATCTGCAGGGAGTGCATGTCACAGGTGAGGTGAGAGGCCCTTTCTACAAAATTGATGGTTTTTACCCCATGATTTAAAGAGAGATGCCCCATACTAGCCACGCTATGCTTACCCTCCGCTGATGATAGCCATATTGTTAGTTAGAGGGGAACCTATGATGTCATACCTTACGGAGATGCCACAGAATTTGTGTTGCTAATTCTTTACGTACAATGTTGGTTTAAGTGTTGACTATATGGATCATGATACAATGTCAATTGATTTCTTATCTCATCAGAAGATACAGTCCTTAGTTTAAGTCCAACAAACGTTTAGAAAAGAAGCTTTTGCTCATGGTCGTTGGGAGGTTTGCACCTCTCTTTCCAATCAGGTATTATTTAGAACTCTGGGCTGAACGTATACAACAATCCTATACCATCTCTTTAATGATGCATGAGAGAGTCTTAGATTGTCCACCCTATTTTTCCTCTATACGTACTATTTTTCTGTTCTATCTGTAGTGTTTTTAGGAGGAGGTGGTTAGGGGGCTTCTAACTTGGCTGACATCATCATTCACAACAGTTGCTCACATGGGATGACAATGATAAGGCAATGATGCTATGTATCATGCATGAGCAGTTCATAAGGGGGTTGATAGTTGTTGATAATGTTGTGGTTCTCTGCATCACTACCTCAAACTGGAGGAGGATTCCAGTGAGAGATAGACTCCACTTATCACATTCCAGGAGCCTGAGGAACTACTAGAATGTTCTAAGCAATGTTCGAGGTGTGGCTGGTGGTCCTTAAATAAACCAAACATAGGAATGCTCCAGTGGTTATAGGAAATTAGTCAGGGATGCTATCTGTAGCGTATCCAGTTGGCTAGAACAACCCTTTCTAGGTATGCTTGATAAAAGAAGCCATGTGAGCATGCAAGTCTTTATCCAACATGTCATATACTGTATGGTAAATGTTACATGGAAATGTATAACATGTTCAAAAGTTTGTCAATTACACATAATAATTCCGATTAAATTGTGTTATAGCTTGATTGGGAGCTAACTGTTGTTGGCTGTAGAGCTTTGAGCATCTTTCATAACCAGGTTAGCATCTATGCGAGCCTTGTGGAGTAAAGTGTCTGGTAGCGAGCCTGGTTGAAAAGTGTGTGGTCATGGTAGTAAAAGGAGGGCTGGGAGCAGTGTATGGCAACTCCTACTGTATGCTGTGAGAATGATGGTTCACACGCTGAAACTGGAGCTTTCACATGCACAACCTGTAAACTACGAAGGTGTGGCCAAATTGAGTGTGATTTTGTACGGGGTTTTAATCCCCCCTTTTGGAGTAGCTTAATATGAATAGATGAATGTAGAAAAGTAACTCTGTGCAATGCTGTCACCGATGCTGATATAGAATGAGGTGGAGTCGTTGACCTTTTGAAATGTTCGCAACATTTAACAGTATCTAATTGTTGCTTTCCCTTCTACACAGCTCCTCTCATTGAAATAACACAGAGGACATTTAAAGGAGTTATAATGAGGTACATTTAGAAATTGCTTTGTTGTCACCTCCCTGATATGTCTCTCTTTGTTGTACAAATCTTACAACAAATCAAAAAGTAACTGGTCGCACTGTTTTTGATCTAGACTACTCAGCTGTGCCTAACCTGTGAAGACAGCTGGTCCAGTCTGCCCCTAAACATTCCCTACAGGATTAAGTCCTAGCCAAAAACGTCTGGTTTTGTCATGAGGTATTAAATTAACAGTGCTTAGATGTAGAGACGAATGGTGTGGAGGGAGTACATTTTTATTTGGCAAAATATAATAAAACAAAATGGTCATAACACTGTCAGACATAATGACCAAACAAAACCTTTATTTTAGATTGTTCCTGCATGTGCGACTATTTCACAGGGAGGTAGCTGCCGTACTGTACACAAAGTTAAACGTTGTCACACACGTTAAAGACGTTTGGTAACTATAATACTACCTTTTCAACATCCATTGTCTGTTATAAATGAGCTGGAGAACCAGAGAGCTTTACCGGCATGGAAATAATGAATATAATAGAATGTATCTTTTTAATCCATTGTTCAACTGAAACCTTTGCTTTTGCTGCCATAGTACCCAACCCCTGAAGACACACACTGGGAGATATGAATGATATAGAGTAGCTTTGCCTGATTAGCTTGGCCTGTGTGTTGTCAGGTTTATTCCGTTAGCTTGATGACAGGTTCTCTAAACTATTTCACTGTGTCTAATGCAGAGAGACTGGCCCAGTGGATGTTGTGTTCAGACCTAGAGTCTTGTTTAGATGTTTTAGCGTGTGTGTGTGTGTGTTTGTGTGTGTGTGTGTGTGTGTGTGTGTGTGTGTGTGTGTGTGTGTGTGTGTGTGTGTGCAATTTTCATTGATTTTAACAAATACGTATCCGGTCCTGAATAGCATATGTCATTCATCCCCAGTATTATGCCAGTTTTGACAGACATGGGCTTTTATCACTCCTGTTCCATTTCCACCTGTTTTCCATATCAGAGCCTGTACGTGCACCTCAGACCTCACCCTCCATTACAGCACCATGGCAACGCGTGTTAGCCTGTAATTAGGAGGCAGGTAGTCTTGATTAGTGGTGCCCTACATTCATAAGTGCATAACAATACATACAAATGGTTATGAATATGTAGATAATGATACAGCTACAGAATCTCAGGGTTTATAGAAGGGGACGGATCATTGTACTGCTTTTATTCAGATCCCCCTTGCTTACTTCCATGCTAGCCGTGTCTCTTCCTCTAGTGTTAGTCATGTTTCTAACTCTGTTGTTAGATACCATCTCTGACGTGTGGAGAATACCGGGTTTTAGCAGAATGTTTACTTGAGTCACTGACATCTCTGCTCGTGACGTTAGAATTATAAGGTTCTATCTCCATTTTTGTCAAAATTGAGTTTGTTACATAATCTGATCCATTAGGTGTTTATTAAAGCCTGTGTGGTGTTATTTTTTTTAAATGTTGAATTTTCTGTTTGTTAGTAATTCATAAAATACAACGGTTCCATCTCACAAAACATAATGGAATGTAAAAACATTTAAAACGCTCAATATCTCAGAACTGCCCTAAACGGAGATAGAACCTTCTAATTCTAAGCTCACGTGCTGTCATCATGTAAAAGTTAGCTGAATGTCTCCGTTGCTGCTTGAAACAGATTGGTCCCCTGTTTGCTGAAACATTTGATCTAATTTCCAAACTACACACTTCCAATTTCACTTCAAGACCATAGTCCCACTGCTCTGATCATCCCAGAGTGTACCCACAGCTATCTTTTAGTGGAACGGTTGAGTGAAGAAGTACTTCTTGTGTGTGTACATCCACTCCAACTGGGTGGCTGTAGGGCTGTCTGCTGAGTGTGTCATTAGAATTCAAGTCATTAAACTTTTTCTCTGCTTGTGTCTGGGGGGCACTAGGTCTTTTGTTAGCTTGTTGTTCACATGGGGGACTGAGTGAAAGGGACCGGCCTTGTTGCCATGTGTCCAGGCACGCAGTGAGTGCATCCCCCTCCCACAGAAGAAAAAAAACACATCTTAGACAAGAAATATTCTGCAACATGATAACAGTATGGATGTTGGTTGCTGCTCTAACGGTAGGTGGGAATGTTTTTTTGTTATCACCGGTTGGGAAAGGTCTTTGTCATTTAATTGTTTGGAGTACTTTCACAATGTGAGTTTCTCTTCTGTTAAAACAACCACTAAAGAGTGTAGGCGTTACACTTGGCTGTCATGCAATACTGTGAGCAAATATTCTTCTCTTAAATGTTTGCTTGTAAGACTGTGGGGGGGCATCTGTGAACTGGAGAATATGCAAGTAACAAACCCGCGTATACGGAGCGTGATGTTACTGACCAGCGTTGTCGCACTCCAGAAGAGATTCTGTGTATTACTCCATCTTCTCTTACCAATGCTGACAGTATCTTCTCATTGTTGACTCTGGTAGACCTCTCCAGCGTATAGCCTACAGTATGTTTGTATTGATTGCGGCTCTGATCACTGGTGGAATGCAGTGTCTGCAGACTCAGAGCAGCTGTAGTGCTATTGAGCAATAGAGCTACAGAGAGACTCACACTGCGCCAGAAAACACATTCCGAGGATGGCTGTGTTTTGTTAAAAATTAAAATATCTGAATCTTAAGATATTTAAGATAGTAAAATGGCTATCAAATATGTTGGTGTTGGAGTTTCTAATAGGCCTATATGTGGGTCTGCCGTTGCACACTTGAGAGCACTAAGCGGCCCACAGCAGGCATCTGCAGCTTCTGAGCCCAAAGGGCTGTTCAGGTATTTTTAGCCGGTCTATCCACTGTCCTCTCAGAGGTTGTTGAACTGGTGTTACCTACTCATAAGACCTCACATTTTAATATTAGAGACAACACTTTACTGGATTATTATTTGAGTGTCTTAATTTTTTTCTTAATTCTTAGTCATGTAACAACCAACCAGAAACCCATCCATTAACTCCTTCATCAGACTCAACTGTTACTCATGAACAGTGATGTCCTTCCCACTTGAATTTCAACTTTAAACGTTAAATTAGGCCTTCATAAACCCTTTATTAGGCCGTTATTGATGCTTCACAAGTAATTTACAGAAAAGGTAGCTAGAAGGGTGGTAAAATGGTTTGTGCCAGATTTAAGGACCTGATTCCTGAAGGATTCCTGAAGAACCTGAAGGGTTCATGAAGGCTTCCTTCAGCCTTTGGCTTGGTTTTCCATACAAAATGGGACTACACGTTGCTAAGGAAATTCATGCAGGATATCAAAGTGCGCTCCCTAAAAAGACAAGGGAGTGTCATCACCAGTAATGACCTATCTTGATGCTACGACCAATGTTACGCCAGAGGAGTGAACGTTAACAAGTCACGTGCACTGCCAACGCCTTACAGGGTGGATCCAGATCCACATCCATTCTCTATTTTCTGGAACAGGTGGTATCTCTTCTCCTGCTCTTTGTTTTTCCCCTCTGTTGAGGGTTGGCCCCCTGGATACAGGAAGAAGTGCTTCCTTTTTGGATAACCCTTGGTATTGTACAGGGAGGATAAACAACCAATCTGCTTCCTCTCTCTCTCTCTCTGCTCTCTCTGTCTGTAACAACCCTGCTGAACCATCTTGTCCTCCTGCCCTCCACTCTGACCAGAGGGCTGTATTCCCATTCCAAATAGTTGTTCCCTCTGCCCCTCCCTTCTGCCCTCGCTCACTCACCCTTCACAGATCTGATAGGACAGGAAAGGTGACAGCCATGTGGCAAGAACTAGAACACACACAAACTAATTTCAGACCTTGAACAGGAGTGGATGAGGGCAGAGAAGGACCGACTGTTCGGAATCAACATGGACATTGTTGTTTGATGTTGTTTGTGTCTGTAGTATAACTGTGTACACTGCTATTTCAGACAGGGATCTCATGGAAAAAACATGTTGGCACCATTCTTTGGAGTGTTTCCGATAGATGGTCTGCAACTCTGCAGAAATGCAGCTGTTTGCTAGAGAGCAAAGCTTGTGATTCTGATTATGGTTAATTAGAAAATTGAAATGCCTCCCAGGTCTCACCGCTCTTGAACACTTGAACACTTCAACACTGAGGGGAGATACTCCAGAACAGGATGTGGCTGTATGAGAGCCAGCCTATCTCTACCGTGTGAATTGCAGGATATTTTCCTGCATCCAAAACAACAACCTGCTCATCCGTCCAAAGATTATTCAGAGGGAGAGATTGTTGAAAGGAAGCTCAACAACTGATTTGTGATTAACTAGCCGACACTCCCGTTTTACACGAAGAGTGAGGATGTCACCGGCTGTGGCCCCATTGTTTACATCGTGGTACAGGTTCTCTACACTCGTTCACCCCCTTGATGGACTTAAAAAGCATTGGATTTGTGTAAGCATAAGCTAAAGGAAGTGTGCATCATGCCTCTTACCCCCCTTCCTTCCATTTAAATCCATTAGATGAAAAAACTAAACAACTGACAAAGGTAGAGCATTGGACCAAAGCCACACTGTTGGTTAGTAGAATGTGGTGATCGCTGAAATGATGGACAGCTTGTACAGGTACAGAATGTGTGAGATTTGGGACAGAAACTGAGGACTCCACTGAACGGAAAAGTATGTCACTGCGCAGAACAGCTCTGTGAATCTAGGCCGAGAGTTACAAGGACAGGTCCGCACTGCGATCCCTTACTGCCCTTTGGTCCTGACTATATCAATAGACGCTTTTCGACAGCGGTGCCAGTGCGTGGCAAGGCTCACTAGAGGTGAGTCAGTGCTCAAAGCACGGTGATTTGAGCCTCATTAACACACCCAGTTTAATCTCCACAGCTGGGATCTTTCTAATCCAGCCCTCTCGTATAGTTTTACATTCTGCAGTTTTACATTCTGTTTGTAAGGTGGCAAACTCTGAGACCCCATTAGCAAATCCTAGTTCTGGTAAATCCTAGTTCTGGCAAGTCAACAATTTCTGGTAACTTAAGCAGATAATTAGATTTGGAAATAGTGCTTTCCAAATCAATTTGATTGTGCAGTTACAGCAAGCTTATTTGGATTGTGCTTGCCACCCACCAAGCTCACTAACTAAAGGACTTGGTTGATAAGAATCTCCTGCCCTCACTTTAAACCATGCCCCTAGCCCCATTTGGCTTCATAAGAACCAGGGGGGTAGAGGAAATATATTTTACATACGAGGTGAGAGGTAAGAGGCCTCTCCCCACTGGGAAACATATCAACTGACTGCTACGGTTTGTTGCCAGCCACTTAAGCTTCAGTACTGGTCATGCATGTATTCAGGGCAGGGCTGATTTAACGAACAGAGATTAAAAATAGACATGGAAGGTAGGGGTTTAATAGGTACAAGTCGACATTGCAGAGCAGTAAGACCTGCCGCTGCAGAAATGTTAGTGTGAAGTGCTGCCGAAATCGAACCCTCTGATTGGCTGTTAAATACAAGCCTCTGATTGGCTGTTTAATAATGCATGGAACAGAATAAGGAACGGTGTCAAACACATGTTCCATTTCACTCCATACATTACAAAGAGCCTGTCCGAATGTCTACTTCAACAAGCCTCCCCTGATATACATGTCGCAGGAGGGTGTAGGCAGACAACACCACCTTGGGAATTGTACCCAGGGAAATAATATACAGGGGGAATAATTCAAACACCTTGAGTTACAATATCCAATATTCCCTATGGGTTCTTTATATGTAAGGAAGACAGATGTGATTCCAAATCGAATGGTTTAAATGTATTAAAATGTAAAGAAAAAGGTATGGCTGGAAGCATCTGTGGGGAGAAGGGTCAGTATCTATTGAGGAAACTAGAAGTCAATCGATATCACTCACATCAAGGATCAATAACCAATAATCACTGGTATCAATAATTACTTTTATTTGACAAATGATGCTGGATACAGAAGAGGGTAAAACGAGATCACCACACAGGGCATACAGTACACTTGATCAAATACTAACACTTTATTACAATCACTAAAATACTGGGCTATGGCCAACTGTGGGGGAGGTATATTGAAGCTGGGAGGTATACTCAATCCCTTGTGCAACTTACCACACCACATGTATACGCACTCTGAAACACAGCAAGCAAATAATGCAAGGGTGACCACACAGTGCAATTAAGATTCCCTTTTACACATGCAATTGGTGATGGGTAGAACCTAAACCGATTAACCGCCCACCCCCTCAGAATGGCACTTGACACGGATCTAAAAACCTAGGACCAGTTGGTGACAGAAATATAAGTATATTAAAAGGGGACACACTAAACTATGCTAAAAGATGAGGCAAAACCAGGATTTAATGACAGCAGGTTTTGCCAGAGGCAAAATAGCAGCTAGGCTCTGACTGACCTATAGGGGCAGAGCACACATCCATTAATCACAATAACCACAAATATCACAATTACTTCAGAGGCCTTAAGGGCAATCCTACGATACAGTATACCTGGGTTACCCTTTGTCAGCGGCATGCATCACATCAATCCACCATCCACCGTACCTCGGCGGTGGGAACCAGCACTGTTGCACACCAGCCTACTAATACCTAGTGGTGATAAAATACAAGGTTGTAGCAGTAACTAGTCTAATACATCTTAGGGAGCAATGATAGTACAACAACATACCTCTAGCCTAAATGGGAAGGGACTAAGAGCTTGGACAAGAAGGGAGTCAGGTGAGCAAAGAGGTAGGACACTGGGTACACACAGGTTAAGTAGAGAATCACAAATCACTAATCACTAATTGTTTACCAGGTGGTGGATGTTACGCCCCTCTGAATCCCAGTGGTTGTCCTGCCTTTCACAATAAAAGTCAGTGGCTGTCCTACCTGTCACATACAGTTCATGTTACTTGAACTTGAATTGTATTGAGACTGTTTCTGTGCCACAGTCAGCATGAAGAATGTGACTGAAAAATGTTATTGATGCATATAGTTACAATACTAGCTTACAGTATTTGGGATTGGTAGATTTTAAGTAAGAGTCAATGTAGGCTTAGCTCAGACTCAAAGATACATGAAATACTTTATTTGTTATAGATTGGTGTTTTCCCTTTTGTTGCCTTGGTTCCCATCTAGTAGCATATCCTTATTTGAGGAGATCCTCTGTTAAAGTGTCAGTGAAGACTTTGAACATGACCTGTCCTGTCCTGTCGAGTCATTCCACTGCACTTCACTCCCCCCCTCTCCTAACATACTTACACACTTAAATCTGACCCAGCCTTTGACCCAGGGATAACTCCTCCCCCTAGCTTCCAGGTGTTTCATCCCATCAAGGTATCCAGCCCACAAAGGAAGTGGGCCGTGTCCCACATACTCAATCGGGGGGTGTCAGCCTCTTAGCCAGGAAGAGGAATAGAACATTCATGCAATTACTGATGCTCAAGTTCATTGTGGCATCCAGAAGCACCTCGTCAGATGCCTGTGTCTGGACTGGAGGGGCTATGCAGTAGTCTGGTCTCGTCTCTGCAGGAATGCAACCTAATACTATCGCCGTGGGCTGTGCATGCTCTTCTCAACTTGAAGGGTCTAGGCATCAAGATCATCATGGTAGTTAGTTAGCTGAGTTTACTGTGAGGAGATCAGTGGGAGATATTGTTGTAGAACTGTTCACTCTGGCCCTTTCTGGATATAACCAAAGATGTTGAAGTACACAGCACCGTGGAAGGTCATAGCTATGTCTATGGACAGAGGCTGTGGGGTAAGACAAACTATTACAAATACAGTTAGTGGAGTTTTTCTGTGCAAATACTCCCTGCTCTTCTTCCCTGATTCTGTATCTCGGCAGTTTGTCTTTAGATATGCATATGACTCGCATACAGCAATAATTGATGTTGTCGTTTGTGCAGATAGTTTGTCTTGTAAAACTAATTTACTATCTGATCAGTGGAAATTGTCCTGGTGAATACCTCATTAATTTCTGACTGTGACAATGATTATTAGATTTTAGAACCAGAACTGACCATGAGATCATCACTCACTTACTGTGCTCTTTCTTATTAGATAATTGTCTGTCCACAGAAGGAACTTGTATAATCAT